>NW_027185850.1:21334637-21347615 GCF_028583685.1 Petaurus breviceps papuanus | reverse complement strand
GAGGAGGAGGAGGAGGAGAAGGAGAAGAAGAAGAAGAAGAAGAAGAATCAATATAGTTCTCACAGATGCCATTCACATGAAGAAAAGGGGGAAGGGAATTAGTCTTGATACAGTGCCTACAGTCTATCAGGAGCTGTGCTGATCACCTTTGACAAATAGTGTCTCATTTGATCCTCACAATAGCCTATTATAACCTCCTCCTCCTCCTCCTCCCTTCCATTCTGGAAGAGGACCAAAGTCTTCACAGAAGGTGATGTCTTGACTGGCAAGTGAATTGGATTTCAGTGAGACAGGGTTGTGCAAAGTCACTAACCTCTCGCCTCTGGAGCCATCTGGGTCCAGTGGAAAGATATAGACCAGGACAACTGGAGATGGTCCTGGATTTGGGGGAGACCTGGGTCTTTTAAGCTAAGGTCTTTTCTGGGTTTGTCTGGGGCAACACTCAATCAGTGATTAAGGCTAGGTAAGAAGTGAGGCAAAAAAAAATGGCCGCTTTTACCCTGGGATAGGCTTCTCAGAGGTTCTGGCCAGAACAGGCACAATTGCCTTTCAAACTCACTCTGAGCCACCAAGACCCAAACAAGGATGGGGTGAGGCTTGGGCTGGGACAGACTGCTGGTCAATCAGTCAGAGCCAGAGTGATCTGGGTTTAGGGCACGGTCAGGCAGCTCCATTTGAATCCCAATGAGCTTTATCAAAGCCTGGTTTTTCCCTGGGCAAAGAGATATTTCAGCCAGGGATCCCAACCCAGAATCTCCTTTACCACATACTCAGGCAGAAGACGTCATCCTTCTGACTCAGGCAGACCTTTAGTGAGCTCATCATTGCCTGAGGCGACCCATCCCATCTTGGACAGCTGGGACTATTGAGAAGTTTTTCCTTATCTCTAGCCAAAACCTTAGCTCACAGCAACTGCCACCCACTGCTTCTGGGGCCCAGCAGAACAAATCCCATCCCTTTTCCTCCCAGAGTTCTTCAGATAACTGAAGACAATCACAATCTCCCTAAGCCTGGTCTTCTCCAGACCATCCATCTCCACTCCCTTCTAGGGACCCTCCTCTGGCTGGCATAGTATTCAGTCTCCTTAACAACCACACCTTACAATCATGGAATCATGGGAGAGCTGGGAGGGATCTTGAGGATTAGTTGATTGAACCCCCCGCATTTTATACCTAAGTCACTAGCAGGACCAGGTCTGGAACCTAGGGCCCCTGCCTCATAGCTCATGTACTGGGCTACTGTACTACTGTCAACTGTGCCCTCATATGACATGCTTCTTGTATTCCCTTCAAAATGTGGATGCCACCCTCCTCCTCAAAAGTCTTCAGGGGCTCCCTATTGCCCCTAAGATCAAGTGAAAACTTCTCATTCTGACATTTAAAGCCCCATGTCATGAGGTTCCCAACCATGTCTCTGACTCATTTCTTGTTTCTTCATACACACTCCATCACAGTCAGGCCAGCTAACTGTTTCTTATCCTGCCCCAGTGTCTTGCAACAGATTCTCTTTCACAAGTGAAGCATAATTCTTCCTTCCCTCCCTTTCCCTCCCCTCTCTAGAATCCTGAACTTTCTTCAAAGTGCATCTGAGGCCTTACCTCCTAAGCAGGTCTTTCCTGATCCCTACAAAAGAGAGTAACTTTTGCTTCTTGAAATAACTCTGCATTCACATTTATTTATCTATATGTATTTTCCCCTCAACTCCTCGGTTAACACATAAGCAGTAGAAAGTAAAGATGCTTTCTTTTTTTTTTTCCCTTTGTATCCCTCCATACCTAGCTCAGAGCCTCACACACACAGCAGGTAAAGTAAAAAAATATCTACTGAAATAAATTGGATTGAAATGTAGTGATTTTGAGTACCCTCCTTTCTATTCCTTTCCCTTCCTCAGAGATTTATTAAATTTCTGTGCATTCCAGGCAGGGTGGAGAGCTTGAGCCCAGACAAAAATGAGCTGGTCTGAATGGGTCCAGAGGTCATTAACTGTGAGAAACCAGGGTAGGACTAACCAGATGAAGGAGCTTGGATGAAGGTCACTCTTCCCCTGCCTGGAGGATATTTGGTTAGAATGTAGCCAGGGAAGTTGTACCCTGCCCAGAGAGCTGCCTTAGGCAAGCGTAGGATTTACAGTACGTTCTGAAAATAAAACCCTGATTTATGGGCTTATAGATCATAAGGGACTGTAAAGATCATGGGTATAGGACAGAATTTTTAAAATTAGCTAGTGTTTGTATAGTGCCTTGCAGTTTACAAAACACTTCACAATATATCTCATTTTATTTTATCCTCAAACAGGCATGGGAAGTAGATGCTGTCATTACGTCACATGGGACAATATTTATAGCACTTAATACAGTGCCTGGCAAGTAGTGGGTGCTTTATAAATGCTAATTATATTGTTGTTATTATTATTTTACTGTTGTGGAAACTGAAACAAACAGAAGTTAAGTGACTTGCCCAGGGTCACATACCTAGTGAGAATCTAAGGTTAGGTCTTCCCAAATCCAGGTCCACTGCTCCATTTATTCACTGGATCACCTAGCTGACCTCCAAAGTTCAAAGTAACAAGGGCAGAAATACCAAATGGGTATGTGGTTAGAGAGCAATTTATGTGAGCAGAATCTGGGGGTTTCAGAGGCTTGAAAGCTTGCTAAGAGCTAACAGTTCAATATGACTGCTTCAAAAGTATAGTACCCAATGCCAAAGAAGTCACAGCCCCACAGCTCTCTGCCCCAGGTAGAGGACATCTGCAGTCTGGGTTTTACCACATGTTAGGACAGAGCTGGGGCTGGCCATAAAAGCTAACCAAGATGGTGAAGGGCCTCGAAACTATTTCATACAAGGATCTGTCAAAGGAAATGGGGATGTTTAGCAAGGGGGGAAATAAGGGTCATCAAGTATTTGAGGACAAGGAACTGATCTTGGTTGGCCTGGCCTTAGAGGGCAGAATAGAATTAGCAGCAATGGTTGGTGGGAGTTACAGGATGGCGGGTTTTAACACTTACCTTCATGCACATGCCCGGGAGGATGAGTAAGGACCATTCCCATCTCTTCTATGGCCATCGCTACCTCTGGCTCTGCCTCTATCATTACCTCAGGCCTTCACAGGTGCTGCTGCCCTTATCCCCTGGGGAGGTGGCATCCAGGGCTAACACTAGTTATAGTAATAAAGGCTTTGCGGGGCGGCCAGGTGGCACAGTGAGTAAGAGCACCGGCCCCAGAGTCACAAGACCTGGGATCAGTTCCGGCCTCAGATACTTCACACACACACACACACACACACACACACACACACACACACACACAAAACTGGCTGTGTAACCTTTAGCAAGTTACTTAACCCCAATTGCTTAAAGAAAAATAGAATAAAATAAAAAATAAAGGCTTTGCTTTGGGCTTCCCCTCCTAACCCTGCCTCCCCCCACCCACATTCTGGCAGCTTGGGTTCCTAGAGCTACCTAGTTCCATCTCCCTTCAGGGCTCTAGGGTTTCAGTGAGAGGTCAGGGGGTGATTTTCTCTAATGCTCGAGCCCCCATTCCAGTGTGTTCTCCCCAATATCAACCACCAGTTATCAGCACCCCATGGGTTTTTTTTTTTGCTGTTATTGTTTTTAACTAGTTAGCATCAGTTGGCTTTACAAAGGATATTCACTGAGAAGAAAATGCAAGAATAGGTAACAGTGGGGCTCACTCTCTCTTATACCATGGAGGTCCCTGGGGAAGGTGGGCTCAAACCTGAAGCCATTTCCATCGAGCCTTCACCCCAAGTTCACTTCTGAATTGGGGCATAGGGATAGATGGAAGCTCCCTCTTGCCTGCCTTCACTGTATGCTGGGTCAAACAGTTGCTTGGGGCCTCGACCCCCACTGCGTGGGCTGGCTTCTGAACTTCTGCTGGCTCCCGCTTCTGATCCGTCCAGCTCACAGGGGCACTGCCATCTTCAATTCTCCCTCACTGAGATGCAGGAAAGAACAAAGTCAAGAGCAAGAGGCAGAGGTGTGTGTGACAGCCCTCCTGTCCACCTCAAGCAGCGCGAGGCCAAGACTCCATTGAGAGGCAGCCAGGCAGGAAGCCAGACGGCCAGACTCGCCTTGGTCAATTAGTGCCTTGAGAATGCTCCTGTCTCAGTTCTGGCTCGGTGGCTGATCAATGGCCCAGTGCTATTGTTCATCTTTAGCAGGCTGGAACCAGTCACAGAATGCTTGTGCCTGCTCCAAAGGGAAGCACGTGAGAAGCGGGATCCCCGGCTTGATGAGCCAGCCTACACGGGCTGGCAGCAGGGAGAACGCGACACGCGTGTCGGCCAGGCCCTGGCATCGCTAACAAAGATAGCTGGCTTTTGGAGAAACCCTTAGTCTTTAAAGTTCACTATCTCACATCATCTTCAAAACAACCATGTGGGGCAAGCACCATTGCCATCATCATCCCTATTTACAAATGAGGAAACTGAGGCAGACAGGGTGAAGCGACTTGCCCAAGGTCAATGCTCATGTCTGAGGTGGGATTCAGAATTCGACCTCAGGTGTGACCTTTCTCCAAGTTCAAATCTCTAACCATTACCAGCTTCTGGGGATGGAGGTGGGCTTGTAATTTAGGGGAGAAGGGACCTCTCTGACATCACAGTCTTGGCCCTTGCTGTGGCCCTAGCCCTGATCTGACACTGGGGCTCTGTGTCCCTGAGATTAAAGGCCTCCTTTACCATCCACCCTCAGGGGCTGGCACCCTCCTCACAAGGGTTATGATGGAGAAGAACAGAGGACTGAAAGAGACATCCCTGTCTGGAATCTTTAGTCTCCTTTTTTCTTGGCATTCCTTCCCTCCAGGACTACCAACCAGTCAATTCCTTATTTTAATAAACCAATCAGCTGGCATTACTGCTGTCTTACTAATAATAATCATATTAAATTATAATAATATAATATAATAATGATATTAAATTCCAGCCCCCCTGAGGTCCCCTTGGCTTGGGCTGAAGCCCCTTGCTATTTTCCCCTCTATACTCATTCTGTCTAGCCCTAGCTCTGTCTTGGCCCTGCCATCTTCTGCCTGCATGGCCCTCTGTGAACTCTGGAGCCCCTAACCTCTCTTGAACAGTTTCCCCTCCCTGCTGGATCTCTTTCATCTTCTTTCTCCCTTCTAGAGCTAATAGACATCCAGCTTTCCGGGAACATGCTAAGTTACTGGGACCTTTTCCAGGGCATGGTGTTTCCAGGGCATTATTCTCATGCCCCCTGACACACTTGTCCAGAAGGAGGAGGCAGCATGTTCTTTGTTTCCCCCAGACCAGGGGTGGGGAACCTGAGGCCTCAAGGCCACACATAGCTCTCTAGGTCCTCAAGTGTGACCTTTTGACTGAAATCAAACTTCACAGAACTAATCCCCTGAATAAAAGGATTTGTTCTGAAAAGCTTGGACTCACCCGAGGACCTAGAGGGCCACATGTGGCCTCAAGGCTGCAGGTTCTCCACCCCTGTACTACACTATTCTGCTTTATTCTACTTCATTTCAATAAAACACCTTTTCTTTGAGCTGATTTTATCAACTGGCTGATTATTAAAGGCAATACACTGGTAGGGGCTAATGAGTCATGGCTTTAGTAGTTCCAACCTGTAAGGTACTTTAAACACGGAGTAGGGGACCCAACCTTCAAATACAGGTTGGGGAAAGGCTAGCCTCACTACACTGAATAGCGAAAGACCCAGAGGAAGACCACCATCATCCTGCGTCCTCCATGGAGGAAAGACTTTGACATGAAGCTCACAGGGTGGGGGCCCTTTTGCTAGAGTTCTCAAGACATTCGCCTTAAGCACAGTGTAGCTTTTCCTGCTGGACCCCTTATAGAGTTCTGAATCTTTCTTTCCTCTTCATGCCCCCACCTGTTCTTATCTCCCAGGGCAGAGACTCCTGCCAACTGTTGCTATCCCAGGAACGATGCAGGGTGGATGAGAAAATGGGAAATCTAAAATCCTTCTGACCCTTTGAAGCCCCTCCTCTGGCCCAGGGATGGGGGAGGAGAGCCAGGCAGAGGCTGAGATGCTCTCTCCCTCCCCACCCCAAGGTGACTCCTTGTTGGTGGTTTGGCCTGCACTGCTCCCTGCTGGCTTGCCACTCACTCTAGTTTTGGTTCTGAAACCAATTCAGCATTTTCTAGAAGACCCCCAGGCTACGACCAGGTGTCCTTAGTCAGTCAGCTCCTGAGGGAGGGGGCTCAAGTTCATGCAATGCCTTTAGGGCATCTTTGACAGATTGGAAGACCTGTGGTTTCATATAGTTAAGGAACCAGGGCACCATATCTTAGCAAGTTCCTTAAGTGAGACAGAACAATGGTTCTACATCCCTATCCTTATCCATGGCCCGCTGTTGCTTTCTCAGTAGAAAGACCACTCTGAGAGGTCAGGAATTATTTCTTTGCTCTCTTGGTCTCTCCTCAACATAGGACAAAGCTGGGCACACGAAAGGTGTTTAATAATTGCTTGTTGGATTAGATTGAATTGAATGCTAAAACAAAAGGCACCAATAAAACAGTAAAGATCACATTTTATAACAACTTATTAAAAAGACAAGATAATTCTTTTAAAAGTGGGGCAACTAATGAGTGTGAATCCCTCAGTCTTCGGTCTCATGGGGCTCTATTCTAATAACAACCAATCACATCTGCTCATAGGGATTTAATGTTTACAAATCGCTTTCCTCAACACCTCTGTGAGGGAGGCAGTGAAAGCATGATTTTCTTCATTTTACAGATAAAGAGACTGAGGCTTGCAGAGACTTTGAAGGACTTGTTTAAGGTCACACAGCTAGGAACTGAGGCAGGAATGTGAACCAACATCTCCTGATACCAAGTACCAGCATCTGTCATTTACTACCTCTGTGCCCTTAGAAGGTCACTTAAGGTCAGGTGCACCCAGTTTCCTCCTCTGACTGTGCTTGGAGTCAGAAGATATGGATTCACTTCCTGGTGCTCCCATTGACTACCTTGTGAGCTTGGACAAATTCTTTTTCCTCCTGAGACTCAGTTTCCTCTTATGAAAAAAGGGGTTGAGAGTAGAGGTCCTTGGGTCTGGATTTCGGACCATATCTAGGCTGGTAGAGTTCCCAAGCCCAACTTGGAGAACCAGTGGGGAGTGAGAGCTCTGTGGGAGCAGGGGGGCTCACCTGGGAACTCCCGAGTCCTCCCTCCCCAGGAGCTGATTCATTCTCCACCAGTCCTTTGGAGACATTTGGATGAACTGGAAAAACAATCCATCTCCGAAGCTTGAAAATAGACAACACCCTTTAAAATTGGTTACTGTCAGCAGGCCAAGATTTTCCCTGTTTGCCTGGCGAGCTCTTCTGATTACTGCTCTCCCAATTGTTCTGAGTAATTGGGTAACTGAGCCTCGTACATCCTGTAGCTGTCAGACACGACATCGGGACAGCCCATGGAGCCCGTGCTTGGCTGAGAATTCCAGATTACTTGGGAGGGTCTTAGAGCAGACAACGTCCAGGCTGGGAGGGACTTCAGAGCCCAGAATGCCTGAGCTGAAAAGAGACTGAGAAGGCCTTTACTTTATGACAACAGCTGACATTTTTAAAGACTCAAGAAGTGTTTTACTTATCTCATTTGAACTTCAAAACAACCTCGGGAGATAGGCAAAAGGGAATATTTCTGTAACACTTACTGTGTGCCCAGCACTGTGCTGAAAGTTTTGACAAATATTCTTTCATTTGATCCTCACCCAACCCTACCAAGGTTGGTGCTGTTGTTATGTCCTTTTTATAGTGGAGGAAACTGAGGTAAACAGAGGTTAAGTGACTTGTCCAGGGTCACACTAGTAAGTGTCTGAGGCCAGAGTCAAACTAGAGTCTTCCTGATTGGGAGTCAAACCCTCTGTCCACCAAACCACATCTCTTCACCTCCCAAGTCTACTGCTACCTAACTGTGAACCTAGAGAAATATTTGCCAGTCCACAGCATTTTGACTATCCCAGGCCTTTCCACCTAAAAACTCATTATTAAAAAAACCTACTGACCTGTTTACTTATCCCAACTATTCCTTCTCCCTCAACTATAGACTTCAGAGAACCGAGATACTTCACCAGTCCACGACACAGTTAGATTTGGGAAGGATTGTAGGATTATAGCTCTAGGGCCAGAGGGGCCCTCAGAGGTCAGCAAGTCCAGGCCTTCATTTTACAGAAGAGGAAATCGAGGCCCAGAGATGCTCAACTCCTGCTCTCAGACCAGGGGACCTCAACATACATATTGATTCCCCCTCAAACCCTAACCACAAAGTTCCTCAAACTCCTCGTTTTCCATGCCCTGCTTCCCCAGCCCACATCAGCAGAGCACAAAGATGGTCACACCCTTGACCTTGCTATCACCCACAAATGACCCAGAATTCTGGAAGTGCTTATACAATCACAATCTATTGGCTTTCCATCCCTCCCTCTTTCCCCCTACAAAATCCTCTTCTTCCTCTACATTGTAGATTTCTCTCCAATCCCTTGGCCCCTTAATTCTCTCCCAGGACATCTCCCCTGCACTGGCCACTTTCTCTTCTTTTCTCCATCTTGGCCCCTTGGTGAACCAATTCCACCCCACACTGTCCTCTTCTCTTGAATTTCCCAGCCCCTGATTATGCCCAGTCAAGCCTCAGCCCCTCCCCCACAATCACCCAACAATCATCACATTAAGTCTTACACACATGCAGTTTAATGGAGGTGGAGAAAGCACACACCCATTCTGACTGGGTCCACTACAGATCTGTGTTAAACAATCTCACCTGGGCCCTCCCTGCCGCTCGGCAATCCTTACCCCACATTCTTAACACAGGACCTTGCTTCATATTTTACAGAAAAAATTGAGACCATTTCTACTATTTCACTGGATGATCTCATCAGCTCCCACTGTTTTAGTCACCATCTCATGCTGATGATTCCTGACCACTCTCTGCTGACCTCCAATCTTGCATCTCCAGCTTTCACACATCTCAAGCTGTTTGTCCAGTAGACATCTTAAACTCACTGAACTCATCATCTTCCCCCAGAGACCCTCCTGCCACCTGCCTTCTCTGTTATTGTAGAGAGCAATGCCGTCTTCCCAGTCCCTTGGGGTCCCGAGCCAGAAGTCATCCTTGTCCAACCCTCTCCACCACATCCAAGCTGCTGCCAAGGCCTGCTGCTTTCACCTGTGCAACACCTCTCCAATACTTCTCAGACACTGTCCCCACCTGTGTGCAGACCATTGTTACCTCATACCTGGATTATTGCAATAGTTGCTGGGGATGGGAGTGGGTCTGCCTTCCTCAAGGCTCTCCCCCTCCCATCCATCCTCCATTTAGCCACCAAAGTGATTTTCTAAAGCAAAGGTCTGATCATGTCACCTCCCCTGCCCACTCTGTGGCTCCCTATCACTGCCAGGACCAAACACAAATCCTCTGATTGTCTTTCAAAGCCTCCACAACCCGACCCCTTCCCACCTTTCCGGGTTTCTTAGCCCTTGCTCCCCACCTCGTACTCCTGGCTGTTCCATGAACAAGACCCTCCATCTCTAGGTTCTAGGCATTTTCTCTGCCTGGCTCCCTTCAGGGCCCAGCTAAAGCCCCATCTCTTACAGGGAGCCTTCCCCGATCCCTCTTAGCTCTGTGATTTCCTATTTATTCTGTAAAGAGTTTGTTATATATATATTTGTTTGGATGTTGTCTCTCCCATTAGAACATAAGCTCCTTGAGGGCAGGAACCATTTTTTGCCTCTTTTTGTATCCTTAGCACTTTGCACAGTGCCTGGCACACAGTAGGTGCTTAATAAATGTAGATTGGTTGGTTGATTGAATTGACTCGGGATCATAAAATCACAGACTTGGAGTGGGAAGAGACCTCAGCAGCCATCAAATCCAGCCCCTCATTTTACAGATGAGGAAACTGAGGCCTGAAGAGCAGAAGGGATTTGCTCAGAGTCATACAGGCTGTAAGCAGCAGAGTCAGGACTGAAACCTAGGTCCTCCATCGCTGGGGCTTAGGCTGATCACTAAGGGGCCTTCCAGATCTGAGGCTGGAAAGTTAGGGTTTTGAAAAATAAAGTATTTACTTCTAACATTCCTTTTCTTCAATTTGAGTTCCGAATTCTCTCCCTCTCTCCCAACCCTCCGGCACCCATCGAGAAGGTGAGCAACGTGACACCAGTCACATGTGTAAAGTCATGCAAAACATGCTTCCGTAGACGCCAGGCAGCAAAAAGAAAAGGGAGAAAGAAGAGAAGAGAAGAATCTGCTCCGCTCTCCCCTCGAGCTCAGCAGCACTCTCCGGAGGCGGCAGCATTTCTCACCCCAGGTCCTTTGGAACAGTGGTGGATCGTTACATTGATCAGAGTAGCCTCGTCAGTCACAGCTGATCCTTGCAATATTGCTGTTATCATAAACAGGGAGCTCCAGCTTCTGCTCCCCTTGATCTGTGTCATTTCTTATAGGTCTCCCCAGGCTTTTCTGAAACTATCCCCCTCCTTGTTTCTTATCACACAATAGTATTCCATTACAGTCAGACTACAAACTTGTTCAGCCATTCCCCAATGGATAAGCATCTCCTACATTTCCAATTCTTTTCCAATTATTTTTTTTGCCACCACAAAAAAAGCTGCCATAAATATCTTTGTACAAACAGGTCCTTTCCCCTTTTCCTTGATCTCTTTGAGATACAGGGGTATTGCTGGGTCAAAGGGTACACACAGTTTTATTGACCTTTGGGCCTAGTTCCAAGTTATTCTCCAGAATGGTTGGGTCAGTTCACAACTCTACCAACAATGTATTAGTATCCCCATTTTTCCATGCTCCTCCACAAGTTGCCATGTTCCTTTTCTATCATGGTGGTCAATCTGACAAGTGTGAGGGAGTATTTGAGGTCCTAGAATAATGATAATGCTGCTCAACGTCCCCCAACACACACACACACACACACACACACACACACACACATCTGCACAGCCCTTTATAGACCTCTAAGCCCTTTCATGCCCATCCTTTCACTTCCCTGGGATGGAGGACAGGTAAGGATTATTATCTTATCTTGTAGACAAGGTTGAGGTGCGGTAAGTAACTTTCCCAAGTCCCATTCCATGAGGCCCAGAAAAGTCAAGATACTTGCCCAAAGCCACAAATCCAATGAGTGGTGGCGGGAGCCTGTCTCTCCTGCTCTTACCTCCTCCGATTCTCGTGACTCCTCTCAGCTTCCATGGCTGCCCTTTATTTTTCTCAGAAATTCTGGAGGCAGACAGAGTGACTGATTTTTCCAGGAATCCTTGATTCTTTTTGTCTCTGCCCAACCTCTTCCAAGGTCACTCTAGGGGAGAGGGCGCCACCAAAGTCAGATCTTAAGACTTTCTTTTGTTTCTTCCATCAGACAAGATTTCCTCCTGACAGCCGATTTCTCTTGCCTTGTGCCCCTTCTGCTGTCCCTGCCCCCAGCCCCAGGGGACTGCCAATGACACAGGGCCCCAGCAGTCCCAGAATAGTGCAGGAGAGGCCCCAGGGGAAGCTAAGGACTTCGGAGGAAGTAGTGGCCTTGAATTTTATTAAAGCTTTCTTTCCAGGCTTCCCGTTTTAGAAACAGGGACTGACTGACTATGGCAAAAGGGAGCCACTTCTGGTCTCTCCCCTGAATAGCCTGTCTGGCCATTGCAGAATTCCAGGAATCCCAGGCTGAGCCTACAAAGTCCTGGGAATCTGGGAGCTGATGGCAGCCACCCTTGGCCCTCTGAGTGACCAAGAGCTCTTTGGGGCAAGGGTTCCAAAACATCTGGCAAAATTTGTTAGGCTTCTGAGTGGGAATAACTCATTTATTGTTCTCCAGTGCCCATCCACTGTGATGCTTAACCTCCTGGGGCAGTGTGGTGGGGGTGGTGAATGGGCTGACTGTGGAATCAGAGAAGGTTGGTTCAAATCCTAACTCAGCCACTCATTATCGATGTGACTCCCAGGCCTCCATTTCACTATCTGTAAAATGGACAGGTTGGACTGCATACTACCAGCTCTAAATCTGTGATTTTTATGTGGTCCTATGATATTCTTCTAGAGATTTCATCTTAACCAAAAAACAAAACAAGACAAAAACAAAAACAAAAAAACCACACACAGCTTTTTCAGGGAGCATGTTAATATAAAAGTACTATTCTCATTTTATGGATGAGGAAACTGAGGCTTGGAAAGATTAAGCGACTTTCTCCTAGTCAAACAATTTCATCGGCAGGATAGGAACCCGGGTCTTGCTGGTTCCATGTTTAGCACTCTATGCATTCTGCATTGAGAAGCATTCAGAAATTCTCTGATAGAAGTTCTATAACATACAATCCTCAGGGTCTTCCCTTCCGAGGTTGATTTTCTTTTGAAAAGATGACTAGGTCGTCTTTTACCTGATTTCTTACCTAGCCTTAATCACTGAATGGATATTGCCTCAGACAACTAAGACCTGGGAAAGACCTTAGCTTAAAAAGGCCAAGGCCTCCCACTGCAACTGGGGTCATCTCCAGTGGTCTTGACTACATCTTGTCACTGGACTCAGACAACCCTGGAGGAGAGAGTGAGGCTAATGACTTTGCACAGCCCGGCCTCACTTGAATCCGATTCACTTGCAAGAAAAGACATCCTCCTGATATCATCGGTCTTCTAGAACAAAGGACAAACAACAATGAAATGCTGACTCATCGAGTCTCTAGTATAACATAGACAGCTAGTAGATAGAGAACTGGACCCGGAATTAGGAAGACCTGAATTTAAATCCCACCTAAGATGCTCCCTAGCTGTGTGACCCTGGGCAAGTCACTTAACTTCTGTCCACCTGGCTTTCCTCAACTGTAAAATTAGAATAAAAAATAGCACCTACTTCTAAGGGATATTTTTAAGGGTAAAGTCAGGTGATATTTGCAAACTTCTTTGTGAGCCTTAAAGCACTATATAAATGCTAGCTATCATTATTCTTTTTTTTCTTTTTGGAGGGCAATTGGGGTTAAG
>NW_027185850.1:21327233-21334627 GCF_028583685.1 Petaurus breviceps papuanus | reverse complement strand
GCCACTTCCTAATAAATGATTGAATTTGTCCAGAAACAAGGAACCACAGATGCAATGTGAGAAAAGTGGGAAATAAGTAAGACTTGGAAAGAATAAACCTGGGCCAAATCCCAGCTCTGGTGCTTTCCATCCATTGGACTTGGGGCGAGTCCTCGCTTCTCTGAGCCTCATAAAATAAAATATAAAGACACTGGCATTGCCTCCCTCCCAGGATCCTCCCAAGGAAACTGCTTGGAAGACTCTGAGGGGTCCCAGAAACGGAAGCTGTCATTATGAGTTGCTAAGGCAGCCCAGTCCACCGTGGGACCCCTGTTATTGGGAAGAAATCCTCCCTGACATCAAGCCTAAATCTATCTTTTGGCAACTTCCACCCATTGTTCCTGGTTCTGCTCTCCAAGGCCACACAGAGCCAACTTTACTTCCCCTGCCATATATATGTATGCACATAGGTGGGACAGTGTGTCCTAGGCTTTTGCGGGAAAGGTTTTTACTATACCATACAAGTAATTTCTTTTGCTACTGGCTGATTGTTAAGGGGAGGTACACTGACAGGGGCTTGAGAGGTACTCCTATTACAATATCTTTACTAAGACGTTATATGTAAAATGAGACCATTGATTCCAGTCCAAAGGAAATAGGCAGTTCAAATTCAAATAATGGGACTTCACGGCATTCGTGATTTGCACTAATTGGGACCCAGCTATAGTAAATATCATTGGAGAAAATTTTCTTTCAAAAGCCTGAGGCACACTCCTCCATAATTACTCCTCGTGTCCTCGGGAAGAGAACACAGGGAGAGAGGCTGCCAACCATGTGTGGCAAAGGTCCCTGAAGTCTTCATACTCCATCTCTCTTGGTAGGATCCTCATGCTGGGATATAGCCCCTCTGACCTCATCCCCTCTCTACTCACATACATTTCTCAGACACTTTCCTACTCAATAAGCTCCAGCAGCTTCCCTTAACCTTTAAGAACAAATGCAAAATCCCCTGACATCAAAGCCCTTCATAACCTCCTCCCCACCCCCTTTCCCCTCTTCTTAGACCTTACACTGCCCCATGTATTCTCCAATCCAGTGACACTCCCAGCACAAGACACTGTCTCCTGACTGTCCCCCATCCCGGGCCATCCCTCCTCATCTCTGCCTCTGGGATTCCCCAGCTTCTTTCAAGTCCCAGCTAAAACCCCACATTCTGTAGGAAGCCTTTCACAACCCCCCTTAATTCTAGCACTTTCCCTCCATTAATTGTCTCCATTTACCCTGTGGTAGTTTGTATTTCATTGTTTGTGTACTTTCTCCCTCATTAGATTGTAAGCTTCTCAAGGGCAGCGACTATGCTTTTCCAATTTTGTGTATCCCCAGTACTTAGCACACTGCCTGGCATACAGTAGGTGCTTAATGAATGCTCATTTTCTCCTGGAAGCTGCCTCCTGCCTTGTGTTCCTGATTCTCTGCATGACATGGTTGATATGGGTGGGGAGAAGAGAGAAAATTCATTCCTCCTCCCCATTCCCATTGTCTGCCCTCTGGTTAACGTAAAGGGGGCTGCCTCCACAAAATGCTGGATTCTTCCAGCCTCCAAAAATAAAACTCCAGTTGCTAAAATTAATCCAGTATTTAAAGTCCCCAGAAGTGTGGCTAGTTTGTTTTTCTATCCAGTCTCATTGTTCTTTTCTGGGGTGACATCGGTTGAGAGGCAGAACAAAATTGACATATACATGTATATCTAAACACATCCATAAAACCGGGTGCATTTGCAAAAGTTTCTTCTCAGCGGTAGAAAGAATGATTCCTTGGAGTTCATCTATATCGATCTACCTGTCTGTTCCATAGATATTCCACAATGAAACATTGGCCAAATAGTCTAGAAATGGCCTCTGTGACTTCGAATATGCTCGTCCCTATGAGAAAAATGTACTCCCCCTTCTTTGTCTCCACCTCCTGAAATCTTAGGTGTTGAAATAGTTAACTAGGGGAAAAATCTTTGCAGAGAGTTTCTCAATAAGAAATTCATTAAAATATACAAGAACAAGAGGTATTCTTCAGTTGGAAAATGGTCAAAGTATATAAACAGGACATTTTGAGAGGAATAAATCATAGCTATGAAAAAAATCATATAAAAATTCTCTAAATCACTAAGAAGAGAAATGTAAATTAAAGCAAATGTGAGGTTCCAAATCACACCCATTATTCTGGCAAATCTGACACACACATGCAAAAGGAAAATGACAATTGCTAGAAGGGCTGTGGGAGGCTAGGAACACTGATACATTGTTGGTGGAGCTGTGAATTGATTTAGCCATTATGAAAAGTAATTTAGACCAGTGTTCTCAAAGTTACTAAACTGTTTATATCCTTTGACCTATTGAAATCACTACTAGACCTATACCTCAAAGAGATCAAAAAAAGAGGAAAAGGACCCATATTTACAAGAATATTTATAGCAGGGTTTGTTGTTGTTTTGAATAGCAAAGGCTAGAAATTAAGAGTGCCTGTCATATAAGGAATGACTAAGCAGATTATAGTATATGAAGGTAATTGAAAATTATTTTTCTTTTCTTTTTCTTAAGCAATAGGGGTTAAGTAACTTGCTCAAGGTTACACGGCCAGTTATTTTTGGGTGTGGTGCTAAGTGTTTGAGCCTGGGATTCGATCTCCAGGTCATCCCGACACTGGAGCAGGTGCTATTACTCACTGAGCCACCTGGCCACCCCTAAGAAATTGGGGTTAAGTAACTGGCTCAAGGTTACACGGCCAGGTGTTTCTGGGTGGGTGCTGAGTGGCTGAGCCCGGGATTCGATCTCCAGGTCATCCCGACACTGGAGCGGGTGCTCTTACTCGCTGTGCTACCTGGCTGCCCCTTGAATATTATTTTTCTATAAGAGATGAGAAAGGTGATGGTTTCAGGGAAACCTGGGCAGACTTGCATAAACTGATGCAGGGTGAAATGAACAGAACCAGGATAACAATTACAAAGAACAGCAACTTGTAAAGATAAATGATTTTGAAAAACTTACAAATTCTGATCAGTGCAATGACCAGTTAACCAGAGGATGGTTGGTGACATGACGGTGATGACACACTTCCTGGCACAGAAGTGATGAGCTCAAGATGCAGAATAGCACACTTTCGGACATGGCCAGTGTGGTCATTTGTATTGCTTGACTATACATATTTGTTGTAAGGGTTTTTCAGTGGGAAAGAGCAGGAGAAAGAATGGAAGGAAGTGGTAGGGACGGGGGTACCCCCCCAAAAAGAGAAAGAAAAACAGAAGAAAAGATGGTTGTTGAAGCATTTTTAAAAAACTGTACAGAAGAGAACAGAAACAATTTCAAAAGGAAGAACAAGTGGGACAGCTTTGAAAGTTACATGTTGAATTCATCAAAGGCTTGAAAAAGTAAGCATTAGATAATAAAACTGTGGTTTGTGTGCTTTTGTCTTATTCTACTACCATATGGATTTCCTAATTTTATTTAGAATTAAAATTAAATGATTAAATAATTTATTTAAATAAAATTATTTCTTTTTTAAAATTAAATTTATTTATTTACTTTTGGTTTGCAACATTCAGTTCCACAATCCCTTGAGTTTCAAATATTTTTTCTCCTCCCTCTTCTCCCCTCTACCCCCCCCCCATGGCAGCATGCAATCCCATATAGGTTTTACAAATACCTTCACATTAAACATTAGTTAAGTTGTAAGAAAGAATTATATGAGAATATACTATGAGAAAGAAGGGATGAAACAAAACAAAAAAGAGAGAGCAGATAGTTTGCTTCAATCTGCATACAGACTCCATAATTCTTTTTCTGGATGTGGACAGCCCTTTCCAACATGAGTCTTTTGGAGTTGCTGTATTGCTGAGAGGAGCCCAGTCTATCAAAGTTGGTCATCACAGATACGAAGAGTCTGTAATTGTGTACAGATTTCTCTGGTTCTGCTCTCCTCACTCAGCATCAGTTTATGTAAGTCTCTCCAGGTTATCATGAAGTCTCTCTGCTCCTCATTTCTTATAGAACAATAGTATTCCATTCCATTCATATACTACATCTTGTTTAGCCATTCCCCAATTGATGGGCACTCCCTGGATTTCCAATTCTTTGCCACCACAAAAAAGAACTGCTACAAATATTTTTGTACATATGGGTCCTTCTCCCACTTGTATGATTTCTTGGGGATACAACCTTAGAAGTGGTATTGCTGAGTCAAAGGGTATGAATTTTTTTTATAACCTTTTGGGCATAGTTCCAAATTGCTCTCCAGAATGGTTGAATCAGTTCACAACTCCACCAACAATGCATTAGTGTTCCAATTTTCCCATATCCTCTCCAGCATTTATCATTTCCTTGTTTTGTCATTTTAGCCAATCTGACTGGTGAGATGTGGTACCTTAGAGTTGCTTTGATATGCTTTTCTCTAATCAATAGTGATTTAGAGCATTTTTTCATATGCTTATAGATATCCTTAATTTCTTCCTCTAAAAACTGCCTGTTCATATCCTTTGACCATTAATCAATTGGGGGATGATTCATAGTCTTACAAATTTGACTCAGTTCTCTGTATAAATGAGGTCTTTATCAGAGACACTGGTTGTAAAAATTCTTTCCCAACTTCCCACTTCCCTCCTAATCTTGGTTACATTGGCTTTGTTTGTACAGAAACTTTTCGGTTTAATGTAATCAAAGTTGTCCACTTTGCATTTTATAATGCTCTCTAACTCTCGTTTGGTCATAAAATCTTCCCTTCTCCATAAATCTGACAGGTAAACTGTTCCTTGCTCCCTCAGCTTGCTTATAGTATCAGCCTTTATATCTACATCATGCACCCATTTAGACTTTATTTTGGTATATAAAATTATTTCTTTAAATAAAATTTATTTAAATTTTAAATGTTTTTTTAAAAATCCTATCTTTCAAGGCCCACTCCATGCCACCTCCTCCATGAAGCCCTCTCAAGCCTCCCATTCAGCCCTCCTGAACCAGATTTCCTTCCTCTCGTTTGCACTCTAGTGGATTAGAATGGAAAAGCATTTATTTATTTATTAGAAAATTTTTTTTAAAGCAATTGGGGTTAAGTAACCTGCTCAAGGTTACACGGCCAGGTGTTTCTGGGTGGGTGCTAAGTGTCTGAGCCCAAATTCAATCCCAGGTTATCCCAACTCTGGGGCTGGTGCTCTTACTCGCTGTGCTACCTGGCCACCCTGGAAAAGCATTTATTAAGAGCTTACTATGTGCAAAGTTTTGTGCTAGGCACTGGGGATACATAGAGTAAAAGAGTCCCTGTTCTCAAGGAATGCACATTTTAAATCCAAGGAACCCTCACTTCTAAGAGGGTTTATAGTAAGGCAGATGGGAAGACCTGGTATTCCTTTCTTGGTGCAGTACCTAGGCAGATGACATAAGCCAGAGGGCCAGAGGGCAGAGCAGTATTGTCCAGTGGTCCATCATCTTGCCTGAAGGTGCATCCCTGCTCAGCCTCCAAAGGAGAGCAGCCATGTCCCCAATCCTCCCCACTAACCTCTATGAGGTCTTTGTGTTCTTGGTCTTAGAGACCTTGATCACATTCTGCTTAGACTGAAGCTTTTCCGTATCTAGTCTTACCTGCCCTGCACAATTTCTTT
This sequence comes from Petaurus breviceps papuanus, assembly GCF_028583685.1. Lineage (NCBI taxonomy): Eukaryota > Metazoa > Chordata > Mammalia > Diprotodontia > Petauridae > Petaurus > Petaurus breviceps. The sequence goes on along the minus strand of NW_027185850.1, from coordinate 21,329,007 downwards.
TTTCTTTTTTTTTTCTTTTTGGAGGGCAATTGGGGTTAAGTGACTTGCCCAAGGTCACACAGCTAGTTTTTGTGCTAAGTGTCTGAGGCCAGATTTGAACTCAGGTCCTCCTGACTCCAGGGCCGGTGCTCTACTCACCGAGTCACCTAGCTGCCCCCAGCCCTGCACAATTTCAAGTGCTTGTTAATCTCCGAATGCCTCCTGCCTAAAGACCCCTGGGAGATCATTTAGTATAACCACATCATGTTACAGAAGGGGAAAGTGAGCTCCCACTTGCGAGGCAGCTTGTTGTAATAGATGTGCAATCATTTTTCAGTCATTTTCACTCTGTGTAACCCCATTTGGGGTTTTCTTGGCAAAGATACTGGAGTGGTTTGCTCCAGCTTATTTGACAGATAAGAAAACTGAGGCAAATGGGGTGAAGTGACTTGCCCAGGGTCACACAGCTGGCAACTGAGTCTGGATTTGAATTTAGGAAGGTGTCTTCCAGACTTGAGGGCTGGTGCTCTATCCTGATAGGTAGCATGGAAAAGCCGTGTTGAAATCCCACCACAGCGAGTCAGTGTGTGATCTTGGATGAGTGACTTTACCTCCCGGGGTTAGCTGCCAGACTTACTCTGGTGTTATGGTGATGATCAGATGAGCTACTGTACATAAAACACTTTGTACACTTTAAAATGCTGTATAAAAGTCATCTGTGGTTGCTATTGCTAGGTCAGAGACTGGGTTGCCGGTCCTACATATGCCCAGTCTTCCTGCCTTGAAGGAAAAGGGGACTGCCAGGAAGAGCAATCTCAGAGCTTCATTAAGCTGACCAGCCAATCAATCAACGAACATTTATTAAGCTCCTTCTGTGTGTCAGGCATAATGCCAAGCACTGAGCCTTGTCTAAGGTTAGCTTGGAAGAAGTCAGCTGTTCCCAGGCTTCCTGCCAACCTCCCAGAGCTCTGTGCTCATGACCACGAAGACCTGTGATTGGAGGATCACAAACCTTGAGCTGGAAGGATTTTCAGAGGCCATGGGCCCCTCATTTTACAGATGGGGAAACTGAGGCCCAGGGAGGTTAAGTGACCTAGGATCATGGGTTGAGAGCTGGAAGGCATGTCAGATGCCATTATTTTTACAGAAGAGGAAACTTAAGGGCAGAGAATTTAAGTGACTTGCCCAGGGTCACACAGACAGTAAGTAAAAGAGGTAAAATTCAAACCCAGTGCCTCAAATTCTCTCAATCCAGTGTGCTTCCTACTGCTTTGCTGTCGGTTGATATCTTCTCGTTATCTGAGAACAACTTTACATTATATTGTATTGGGGGTGGGGTAGAAAAGCAAGCCGTGCCATTTCCCTTACATAAAGCAGGGACACCCAGGGACCATTCCCCCTCTGGCTCTCATGACCTTGGGCTCTGGGCAGTTCAGGAGCTGGGATGGGCTGCAGCTCGAAGGCCTCTCCAACAATAGTCAATAAATATTTATTAAGCACCTACTATGTGTCAGTTACAGTGCTAGGGATACAGCCTCCAGGAGGTTACAGTCTAAAGGGGGGGGGGGGACAATACACCGAAGGAACCTGAAGGGCTGGGGAGAAGGGGAGATGCGGGAGCCAGCATAATGCTCCGGGCAACTGAGGGAATTGAGGAGATGTTGAGTATTCCGCAGACTCAGTCTCCATGAACTTATCCTGGAGGAAGTGAGCTGTGATGTTCCTGGACCTCCCCCCACTCCTCTTTCTGTGTGTGTGTGTGTGTGTGTGTGTGTGTGTGTGTGTGTGTGTGTGT
>NW_027185850.1:21313186-21327223 GCF_028583685.1 Petaurus breviceps papuanus | reverse complement strand
TGTGTGTGTGTGTGTGTGTGTGTGTGTGTGTGTGTGTGTGTGTGTGTGTGTTTTGCTTTGCTTTCCACATTCACCTGCATTTCTAAGAAACTTAAGAACCCCATCTGGCTAATTCTGTTAAAAATGCCCTTTGTAGTCCCATCTAAAGGATGGAAAAGCCAAGGCTGGAGAGAGGTTTGCCCCAGTGATGCCTAGAATCAGGGGTCTCAATCCAGGAAGAAGCCAAACATTCCCTTGCTTGTAGTCTGTCTGAAGGCCAGTCACTCAGACCATCCAGGCAGTGTGGCACAATGGGCAAAGCCCTGAGTGAGCAGTCAGAGGGCTGGAGTGCGGAGCTGTGTGACCTGGGGAGCTACTTCCCTGCTCTGGACCTCATTTTCCTCATCTGTAAAATAAAGTTGGTCTGGATGATCTGGAGGGGATCTGATGGTTCTACATTCTGAGCTCCCAAGCCAGCGACCAATAATACCCGCTCCCATGTCCTCAACAACAAATACTTTCTTCATCTCATCCTCACCCTCAGTTTCCTCATCCGTAAAATGGAGAGAACACTTCCATTCACAGGAAAGCACCTCCTAGGTCCCAGGCTCTGGGAATCTGAAGACAAAAGAGGAAAGAATCCCTTCGCACAGGAGTTAGGTTCTTCGGGTGGAAAGTGGGAGAGGAGGAGACATTAGGTACGTAGAGAAGCAAACAAAATAAATTTAAGGTCATTTCTCACAGGGCAAGGAGGGTGTCAGCCACCGGAGGGATGAGGGCCGGTCCTCCCAAGGGGTCAGGTGCTGAGCCTAGAAGGGAGCTGGCGATGCCAAGGGATGGGGGGGGGGGGGGGGGGGAGGCAGGGGGCGAAAGGGGGGGGGGGGCGGGTGCAGCCGGGGCAAGTGCTCGATCTTGGGGATAAATGCTCAGTAAAGTGCCACAGAAACGGGAGAGACCAATGCCCGGAATCAGAGCCAGCTGGTGACGCGTAGTATGGAGCACTAGCGTTGGAGTCAGGAAGCCCTGAGTCCCAGCTCGGACTCAGACACTTACTATAGCTGTGTGACTCTGGACAGGTCACTTAACCTCTGTTCCGCTCAGCTAATAGCACCTACCTTGCAAAGTTGTTGTGAGGGTCAAAGGAGATAATATACAGTGTCCGTCACTGGGGAGGCGCGCTACATTTGGTCCCTTCCCCACGATCCCTATGTTACAGGTGAGGAAACTGAGGCACAGTGCTTGACCAGGGGCTTCCGAAGCTAGATCTCCTTGCGGGGCAGAGGCTGCTTGAACTTTAGTCCCCGTGTTCCCAGCGCCTAGCACAAGAACCTAGCACTGAAGTGACGCTTTATATCTACCTAATAAATAGGACTTGGCTTGGACCCGACTGGACCACTCCTGGGTGGAGTGGGTGATCTCTGGGCCCAGGGGCCGGATGGACGGAAGGGGAAGAAGTCCTCGGATCCCACGGAGCCCACGAGGTGGTTTTGGGTCGCCGCGGCCTCAGTCGGGGCTGATGGAGGGGGCGGGAGGGGGGAGTAACCCCAGGCCCGCAGCTCCAGGAGGTTTCAGGGGCCATCACTGGGCACCAGCCCAGGCTGAGGGGCGGGTGTGGGTGAGTGTGTGTGCATGTGTGCGTGCATGGGGTGGGGGGAGGGAAGAAAGGGTGGGGCGGTGAATCATTCCTGGGCCCCCGCCCCGCCCCAGCCGTTCTCAGGGCTCGGGTCAGCCCTGGCTGCTCCTTTAAGAAGCTGGCTCGGCCCCGGCCCCGGCCCCTGCCCCGGCCCCTGCCCCGCCCCACTCCGCCCTCGGGGAGCTCCCGAAGACCGCCGACACTCGCGCGGAGGGACAGAAGGGTGGACAGGCTTTGCCTCCTAGCCCGGGGCTCAGGGAGCCACCCACGCGCAGAGAGTTGGACAGTCGAACTTGGATCCAGGCTCCAAGAGGTCGGTAAGTCCTCTGTGGGCGGGTGGGGGGCCGCAGGCTCCGCAGGGTGGCGGCTTGGTGGCCCGCGCGGAGCTTTAGAGACCCTGGTCAGGACTGTCCAGTCTCGGTCAGGAATCCCGCTGGCTGCTCTTGGTCATAAAGCTGCAGCTTGGGCGGGGCTGGGTTGGGCCGGGCAGCACCCTGGGACCCCCCCTCCCTCCCCCTCCACCGCTCAACTCCGGGCGCCGAGCCTGCCACCGGCTGGCTGGCCCGGGATCCCGCGCTCGCTCCTGAGCCTCCCCCTCCGTCCTGTGTCCGAAGGGAGAGAGTGCCAGCAGCCTCCCCCTCGTGCCTCTGTTTTCTTTTTTTGCAAAATGGGGCGGAGAAGAGATGTATGCCACAGAGATAGGTTGGTTCCTGCCAGCTTTAGGTTTTCCTCCGTGTTCTAGTACACCGTCCCCTGGGACCCTAGGTTCTGTGACTCTCCTAACCCCTCCATCTTCCCCCAGCTCTGCCTCCCTAGGTTTTAAAGCTCCTTCCTTCTCAGAGCTCCGTGCTCTAAGACACCTCCCTAACTCTGGATCTCAAGGCCCCCTCCCCTCTGCATTCTAAGTCTTCGCCGTCGGAGCTCTAAACGTCTAAGACACCTTCCTTCCTCTCCCCTCAATCGCTCTTTGTTAAAGGAGACAGCCTAGTACAATGGGGAGCGTACTGTCTCTGGCATCAGAAGGCCTGGGTTCAAATCCCAAGTCTGAGGTCCTTTCCAGACCTAAATCTGTGTCCCTGTGACCAGCCTGTCCCTCAGCTCTGACATTACTCCCTCAGTGGAGGTAATCTGTGACCTGTTTCCTAATCTTCCTGTTCCTTTATAAATGTTCCTCCCAGCTGTGATATGTGTTCTAAAGGCTTTTGCAACCCTGACACTCTGGGTTCGATTGTAGCTTCCAGCTTTAACACCCTCTGTTCTAATAGGCTTCCCAGCGCTGCCCATTTGAGTGCATGAGCTGGAAAGAGGAGCTGGGGGAACGTGAAGGCTGTCACTGGCCACGCACAGTCCACCAACCGGAAGGCCCCTTTAAAGCTGGGATAGAAAGCTCCCAGGGACCCAGCTTCTCCTCTGGGAGTAGGTGAGATGAAAGGTGGGAAGCAAGTGGTCCTGGAATGCAGCCCCCAAATCCTTGGTTCCTGTTACAGGCATCTGGTCCAGCCTGATCAATCGTTCTCTCCGGGTGCTTCTGATGGAGATGTGATGGTGGTCTGCTCCCAGCCCAGGAACAAGGCTTCTGTAAACTCCTGCCCCCGCCCAGCCTGCCTGGACTGGCCATGGTTGGTCCCTTGATAAGTATAAATTCCCCTGTGCTTTTGAATCCTTCCTGCAACCCTATCTCCTTTAAATGGCTCAGGTAAGGGGGCAGAGAGGAGGATGGAGATAACGGTAAAGCTTGGAACTGGGCGCCTGGGGGTGATCTGGTCATTGCCAGAGGGACTACCCATTCTCCCCAGGCAGCCTGCTGTGAGGGAAAGGGCCTCGCGGCTCTTTGAATCCAGAAGGACTGACAGCTTTATAGAGTCATAGATCAAGAGGGAGGGACACACAGCGGAATGCCTGCAGGCCTGGGTTCAAATCCCACCTCAGCCTCTGTGTGACCCTGGGCGGGTGCTGGATTTCTCTGGGTCTCAGTCTCTTCCCAGATGGGCTCCCAGGTCTCTTCCAGCGCCAGTTAGTGCCTGAGTCACTCACCTCAGTTTCTTCCATATGCCAAATGAGAAGAAGGATCCTCACCTTGCCTGCCCTCCCAGGGGCATTGTGAAGAAAGAACTTCATTAAGTTCAACAAACTAAAGAAGGGCGAATTATATTGTTAAGGAGGAAGCTGTGCCTAACTGTAGGATACTAGCTGGAGGTCATCCAGTCCAGCCCCCTCATTTTCAGAGGAGGAGACTGAGGCCCAGGGAAATTCAGTGACTTGGCCAAGGTCTTTCAGCCCAGAGAATTAAGGGCCTTGCTCAGGTGCTGAGTGATGATGGTAGAATTAGAACCCAAGTTCTCTGAATCCAGAGCCGGGGTTCTTTCCTGCCATTAAGCAATTTGGTGTGGTTGGGAGAGCCATTTACATTCCAAGTCTTTTTTTAAAAAACGAATGTCCATTTTGTGTACTTACCTTAACAATTCCTACCATAAACATCAAAACATACAGGGGACAATCAAAGAAAGTTATTTCTGAGCTGGGCACCCCGGGAGTCAGGCCTTTCGAGGCAGTAACAAAGTTTCCCTGCTTGTTAGTTTCTGCTTCAAACCTTCCTTTGCTTTCTTCTCACCTGACAAATTAACAGAACAGCCCTCCCCGGCCCCCCTCTCCCCCCAGCCCCAGCCATCCTAAGCTCCTCTGGTCTGAGCTGGATTTCTTATGGACTGGGGCTGATGAGAAAGGGCAAAGGGGAAAATTTGCCTGTTTCTAAATCCCCAGAAGAGCAGCCGATACCCCTGCAGAACTGTTCTTAGGAATCCTCTCACCTGGGGTGCTTTGGGGGGGACAAGGGGGGAGGGGAAGGACAGTATGACAGTGGAAGCTGCTGCCATGGGGTGGAGGTGACCCACACCCCAGAGTGCTGCCTGGAGTTGGGGCTGAAATCTGGCACTGGGGGAGAGAGAGGTGAACCCTAGCAGGGGGGTCAGGTGAGAAAGGAGAGTCCAGGGACAGCAGTGGAGGGGCTTCCTACCTCTTCATTCCCCCCAAATCGCTGTCTCCCAAGTGACCCACGATCTCTTGGCTGCCAGATCCAATGGCCTTTTCTCCATGCTCCCCCTTCCTGACCTCTCCGCAGCCTGGGTGTTCGTGCTTACCTCCTTCTTCACATCCTCTTTCCTCCAGGTCTTCTCCACCCTCTTCTCTCCTGGTTCTTCTCCTGCCCAGCTACTGGCTCCTTCTCAGTGTCCTCAGCTGGACCTTCACCAAGGGCACAGCTACATTATGACCGGGGTGGCCCTCAGGACTCCTGGCATGGCCTCTCCTCAGGCCAAGCCCGAAGCACCTCTCACCTGCACTGTGGCAAGAGTTGTCTTTGTGCCTTCCTCCTTCCCTCCCTCCAGACTCTCCTCACTCCAATCATCCCATGACAGTGATCTTCCTAAAGCTGGGGTGAGCTGTGCCTCCCATCATCCCCAGTGCTGTCTGTCTCTCTCTCTCTGTCTCTCTCACTGTCTCTCTGTCTCTCTCTGTCTCTGTCTCTGTCTCTGTCTCTGTCTCTGTCTCTCTCTCTCTCTCTCTCTCTCTCTCTCTCTCTCTCTCTCTCTCTGTCTCTGTCTCTGTCTTTCTCTCTGTCTGTCTCTGTCTGTCTGTCTCTGTGTGTGTGTGTGTCTCTCTCTGTCTCTCTGTGTCTCTCTGTCTCTCTCTGGATCTCTCTCTCTCTCTGTCTCTGTCTCTCTCTCTGTCTCTGTCTCTCTCTCTCTGTGTCTCTGTCTCTGTCTCTCTCTCTGTGTCTCTGTCTCTGTCTCTCCAGGTGTTCCGTAATTACTCCCAAGATCAGACATCAGTTGGCACCTAAGGCCCTGCCTGCCTTTCCAGTCTTCTCAAGCTTTGCCTCCCCCGACGCTCTCCAGCTCAGCCACACTGACCTCCTCACTGTCCCTTAAACACATCCCTCTAAGCTCATGTTCTCTCCACCGATGCCCCGATGGCTGGGCAGGCCTATCTGTTCAGCTGCCTTTCTTTGCCCTGCCTCAGTGGATGGGGATGGGGCCTTCCACCCAGGTAGTGCCCTTCGGTGAAAGACTGGGAGTCAGAGGTCATGGGTTTGCATACCGGTTCTACCCCTTGATGACCTTGGGGAACTCATGGCACCTGCCTGGGCCTCACTTTCCTTCTCTGTGAAATGAAGGGCTTGGATGAGATCTCGCTGAGGCCTTCTCCAGCTTTGCCTCTGTGACCCTTTTTCTTTCTTTGTCCCCAAGTAAGGTTAAAAGGACCACTCTTGGCCCAAGCAATGGTGCTCAATACCTGTCCTGAATCTCAACATCCTTGCCTATTTCCATGGGAGGGGCCTCTGCCCAATTAAAGGGGCTGCTCTGAAAGGGCAGGGGCCCTACCTTCTTCAGTCACAGTTCACACTTGTTGTACCATTAATAGACCCTGTGTTGGACATGTTCTCATTGGCTTCTCACAAAACCCCAAGAAGGTCAGGGGTAAAAAAGCTATTATTACCATTTTTATAGAACAGGAAACTAGCTCAGAGAAATGCACCGACTTTCCCCAGGTCACGCAGCCAGGTGAGAACTGACGCCAGGTCTTCCGCTCCCAGGCCAGACCTCTTCTCTTCCTGGGTTCCTGATGGAGTCTTGGAGATGGATGGGAATGGGTTGATTTCTTTGAGGTCAGTGGTGGTGGCCTGTGTCAGCTGACTTAGATCCACTAGGCCAGCCTGCCGCCTCCGCTGCCCAGGACTCAAGGCTTGTCTAGGGCATTGCTGGCACTCTCGGCTGGCTTCTGTTTGGGCCTGGCCAGTGAGGAGCTCACCATCTCCCAGGATAGCCCATTGCCACCAGGTGGCAGAAGGGCTTGCTGCATAGGTGGCAGTGAGGACCAGGGTTTGAATCCTCCTCCTGGGCCTGACCTCAGGTTCCCAGGCGGCTCCCAGCCCTTGCACTCTCTGGTCCAGGGTTCTCTCCGGTTCTCACCTTCTGTGTTCCTCCCAGCTCTAGCCTTCTAGGAGTTCACTTGTCTAGATTTTCTCTAGGACATAGGGGCATTGCTCACCGACCTCTGGTGCGATGTCCAATGTTGAGGGAGCTCCTGTTTGGCTGAGCCCAGGGCCAGTGTAGACAGTGCGTGGCCTTGGAGAGGGCCCTCTCCTGCCTTACCGATTCCTGTACTGGAGGAAGCCAGTTGGGATGAGGTGCCCTCCAGCCTGAGGCCCGGGTGCCCAGGCTCCAGCCTGGGCTCCCCTTCCCCCGCAAGGCACGTCCACACATTGTATTCAGCTCCGGGCTGTGGAATGACTTTCTCCATCTCTCCCAGGACAATGGCACATTCTGGGGAGAGGATGTGGAAAAGCCTGCCCGTGACTCACCCGTGCCAGGGCACTAGCTGACTATTAATCACTTTTCCCCTCTTGGACTTTGTTAAAAGGCTTTCCTGAAGCCCCAGAGTCTCCCCCAGGGACTGGCCTGGCCAGCAGCATTCTGGGATCTGGGCATTTCAGCCTGCTCCCTTGGAAGTGGGCAAACACGGTGGGGTTTTGCCCTTGGTTGCATTCCAGGATTGGAGGCTGTGACCTTTGGGGTCTTGGGGGGCATTTGGCAGGGAGGCTTTCTGTCCTCAGCTTGGCTGAGATTCTCTCAAGTAGAGAAATGGGGGATAATCTGAGGAAGAAGCTGGGAGTCAATCTCCTCCCCCGTGATAGGCCCCAACAGCCTCAGGGTCTGCCTGTAGAAAATTAGATTTTGTTTTGTTTTGCGTCCTCTGGGGCCCTGCAAGGAGGGAGCTTTCTTGCTGTCCCTTAGTTCTGGAGTTTTCTCCTGACTGGAAAACTTACTGGGTAGTGCTAGAGAATGGAGCTGAATCCCTGGCCAAGCAAGGGAAACATCAAAGCAGTGAGGGCCTCAGGGGCCAGCAGAGCTGGGAGGAATCTGACTGGCAGCGTGTCCCAGTCACAAGCAAAGCTGGCCTTTAAAGGTCCCTGTGTGGGGGCAGGAGGCTCTGCCTCTCCCAGGATGTGTGACCTTAAGCAAGTTCTGGGCCTCCGTTTTTCCCATCTGTAAAAGAAGGATCCAGGTCACAGCTGGATGCTGGCCACATGCACAGTCTGTACTGTTGATGCTAGGGAGGCCTTGGAGTCTGGGGTCTTGAATTTGAAGGGAAGAAAAATAACTTTTTTTTCTTGCTCAACTCGAATTGCAATTTAGCGTGTCCTTCAATTGCAAAAAATGTTATTCCAAGCAAGGGTCCAGGACATCAGCCATGGGCTGGATGGCCCAGTTAACAAACGTTTGTTAAATGTCTATTCTATAGGCTTGTACCTGGAAATGTCCTCTTCTCTACTCTCACTGTGGTGCCTGTGTGTGCATGAGCATGTATTTGCTACCTAATACATGCCAAGCATTGTTCTAAGTCAAAGGGATTCAGTGACAAAAAGTAAAATCGTTCCTGTCCTCAGGGAGCTTACCTTCCGTTGGAATGAACAGGGGTGTAGCCACGGCCACCCAGCAGGGGGCCAATAGAGGCAGGCCCAGGCCCCCTGCCTCCAAAGCTCAGGATCTCACCACTCAGCTCCCCCAGATAAGGCACAGAAGCTGGGAGGGGAGAAGACACTGATGCTGAAGGTGAACTGGGCAAGGAGGAGCTTGGCCCCGGCTGGGGGTCCTCCTGGACCAAGCAAAGTCGTGAGCAAAAGCTAGGATTTAGAGGTAGAAGGCCAAACCTCACTCCACGTGCAGATGGAAGAAATGAGGTCCAAAGACTGGACCAGACTTGTTCTACACTGGTTTACCTCAAACTGGGATTAGAACCCCAGGCTCTTTTCACTGAACGAAGGCTGCCTCTCTGGCTGATCAAATGGGAGTGTAGATTGAGTTTTTATGATCAATGCTCATTTATTAAGCACCTACTGTGTGTCAGTGAGGTGTTTGGTCATTTTTCAGTCATGTCCAACTTTTCATGGAGGTTTGGGGGAGTGGTTTGCCATTTCCTTTCCCAGGTCATTTTGCATCTGAGGAAACTGAGGCAAACAGGGATAAGTAATTTGCCCAGGGTCACGCAGCCAGTGTCTGAGGCTGGATTTGAATTCAGGTAGATGAGTCTCCCGGACTCCAGGCTGGGTGCTCTGTGCATTGTGGTGCCCCCTAGTGGCCTGTGTCTGTCAATACCAGTTATTGTTATTTTTGACCACACCGGGAGGCCTTCCCCATGCTTAGTCTTGATTCAACTGCTCTTCCATCAATCAATAAATCAGCATTTATTAAGGCCTTACTGTGTACCAGGCTCTGGGAATGCACAGATGAAAGCAGAGCACTCCCTGCCCTCAGGGAGCTTCCACTCTACATGAGAGGCAGCCAAGGAGGACTAAATTGGGGGTCAGGAGAGTCCTGCTGCTGGATGGTCATTGGCAGGGCGTGACCTCTCGGAGCCTCAGTTTCCTCACTGGTAAAATGAGGCATAACCGTGTCACGGTCCAGAGCAGCCGGGAGGTTGGAAGGTGTCCCAAGGACCCGCAGGCTTGGGGCTTTGGCACCCACTTCATTCCAGGCCAGCATAAATGATAATTCAGTATGCTCTGGAGGCTGGGGACGGGCACCCCGATGAAGCAGAGACCCCCAGCTGTCCTTCTGGGCCTCCTGGCGGCCCCTGGGACAATCCCCCACCCACCCATCTTCTCTCTGCACATTCACACTCACCTTTATGCTCTTCTGGGCAGCTTCCCATTCATTCTGTCTTCACGAGAAGGAGGGCCCCTAGAAAGAAGCAAGCCAGGGAGTGATGTCCGGTTGTCCAGTCTTGTCTTTGATTGGCACTGCATCCCTGAGCCAGAGGATCTAGGTGCGAATCTTGCCTCCGCCGTGTGACCTTGTGTGAATCACTTAATGTCCCCAGGCCACAGTTTTCCTCATCTATAAAATGGGAGTGTTGGACTCGATGGTCCCTGAGGTCTGACCCGGCTCCATGGGGCTCTGCCACCCTGCCCGATTGTCCCTCACATTGCCTGTCTGCTCTCTCTTTCTCTTTGTTCAGACCTGTGACCGAAGGGTGGCCTCATCTTTCCGCTATGGAGTGACCATCACTGGGGCGGTAGTCCTGGTCACTGGGACACTCTGCTTCGCCTGGTGGAGTGACGGGGATATGGGGCCCTCTCTCAGCCCTGGGACGAAAGCCTCTCTCCCCGGGAAGGCAGCCCCCCTGGACGGCACCCCAGCCCCCACGACGGCACCCCCCAGTGCCCTGCTGAGGTCCGTCAGCTTCTTCTGCTGCGGCGTTGGGGGCATGCTGCTCCTCTGGGGCCTGCTCTGGTCAGCCAAGGCCAACGTCCGGGCGGCCCCTCGATGCTACCACAGCCGTGTCCCCAGGAACCTGGGCTACTTCACAGCCGAGCCCGCTCACAAGTGGAACTGCAGGTCAGTTGCATGGGGTGGGCCTGGTGACCCTAGCCCAGGCAGGGGGTGGGGAAGGTAGGAGGGGAGCCGGATGACATGGTGGGCAGAGGCCTGGACTGGAATCAGGGAGACCTGGCTTCTCATTCTGTGACCCTCCCTGGACAAGCCATGGCACCTGTATGAGCCTCAGTTTCCCTATCTGTACAATAGGGGTGATAATGCCTGTAGCCCCCACCTCACCAAGTTGTGAGATGATGGCTCTGAAGGACTCTGCAGACCCTCACCAGTGCCAATGAGAACTGATGGGGGGTAATCCTTCACTGTTTGCTAAGACCTGATCCTCACAGCTACTGCCCGAGGTGGAAAGGGCATGCCTGTTGTTTTGGTCTGGACCCTGGGTGTGAAAACACTTACTTCTGAAGAAGATCTGAGGCCCCGCAGGTTAAGTGACTTACCCAGGGTCTCACCATCAGTCTTTTCGACAGTAAGGTGTGCTTTCCATCCTCTGCTCCATGCTGTCACCCCCATTTTACAGAGAAGGAAACTGAGGCACAGGGCTGGGAAGTGCTTCTTTTTTAAAAGGGAATGGTTAGTAAGAGACAGGACCAGGATTTGAACCTAAATCTTCTTAGGAAGCTGGTTATGGATGAGCCGGGCAGGAGGCCCGAGAAGGCCCAGTGAGGCAGCTCCCTCTGCGGCTCTGATCCTCAGCTGCTTCAGCTCTAGAATGGACTGGATGGCCTCCAAAGGCCCTTCCCGGTCCAAGTACATTCCATGACTCTGGCTGCGGGGCTTTCTCTGCTGTGGGGATGGAGCCCATGGAAAGCCCAGGACACAGGTTTAAGCTGATGCTATCCACCTATTGTCATTTTATAGACAAGAAAACTGGGGCCCAGGGTAAGGCTGCCTGTGACTGGGAAGTGTGGGGCTGGGGCCTCCAAGCACCTGCTGCTCTCCTGGGTGGCCCCCCAGCTCCCCAGAGTAAAAGAGCTGGATGGGATGAGCCCAATGGCCCTGCTGCCCTTGGACTGCCTGGCTCTCATCTTGTCCAGAGCCCAAGCCCAAGAGGAACCAGAGGATGGAGGACTGGGTTGCCTTTGTAACCTTCCCCCCATCTCTGCCCCTTTCCCCTGTAGCCCCCCCCCCCCCCCCCCCCCCCCCCCCCTGCCCCCTCCCCCCTTGGCCCCCCCCCCCCACCCACAGGCTCCCTCTGTTCCCTCATAGTGCTTCCTCAGATACTTGCTAGCTCTGTGACCCTGGGTAAGTCACTTCACCCGGTTTGCCTCAGTTTCCCCATCTGTCAAGTGAACTGGAGAAGGAAATGGCAAACCACTTCAGTGTCTCTGCTGAGAAAACTCCAAAGGGGCCACAGAATGGGATGTGACCCAAATGGCTCAATGACAGTAAGTCCCAGGCTCAGCGGCAGGCTGTCCTTGTCCTCTATGAGCCTCTTTTCACCTGGCCAGCCTCGGTGTGGCCTCTACCTGCTGGGCCAGTGAACAGTTCCCGAGCCCAACCAACCAGCTTGGACTGGGACCTCCTGCTTACTTGCAGATCAGAGGAAGAGAGAGCTGTTGTCCATGTACATAGTCCTGTATTTACCCAACAGAGCACTTGGTCACAGCCATGTCCAGGCAGGGGCACAATCACCTTCAGCCTTGGTGGCGTCTGAATGTCCTAACTCAGTGGTCAGTCAATGTGCAGCCTCCTGGGCTGCTATAGGCTGGGCATTGGGGTAAAACATTAGACTTACAGTGAAAATCTAGGATGTCAGAGGATAGACCATGGGATGGCAGAGGTGGGAAGAACCTTAGAGCACAGAATTCCGGGGCCAGGAGGGTCCTTGGAGCACAGAATGCCGGGGCCAGGAGGGACCTTAGAACACAGAATGCCAGGGTTAGGAGGAATCTTGGAACATATTTGGAGCTGGGAGAGATCTTAGACCAGAGAAAAGAGAGTATCAGAGCCTTAGAGCAGAGAGTGAGCATGCTGGGAGGGCCTCAGGTTGCGCTAGTCCTGGTGCTACTACCAACTGCTGTGTGGTTGGGGGTGGAGGGGGTTCCTTCTCCTCTCTGAGCCTCAGTCTCCTCACCTGTACAGGAGGTGGTCAGACTAAATGGAATCTATGCTCAAACCGTCTTGGATTCCAGGGCCTCCAAGCCCGGGTTCTCAGCGCACAGTCCCAATTTCCTTAGGTCCTAGATTCAGCGAGGAAAGCACCCTCAGAGGTCAGAGTGTTGTCTCCGAAGCACTTTGAGGTCCCCTTGGCTCTCAGAGCTGTCACAGCCAGGATGAGCCAGAAGGTAGGATAGGAGCTGAGGCTTTCAAGCTGGCAGGGACCTTAGGAGTCATTTGATTCAACCCCCTCTTTTTCCAGAGGAAGCAACTGAGTCCCAGAAAGTTCCAGACACCCCTTAAATGGGGCCCCGAGACCCGAGAGGAGCCACAAAGCCCACTCTAGACACCAGACCTCTGACTCCTAATCCAGGGCTCTCTAGCAGCCTTGATAGCCAAGAGGTGAACAGGGGAAAGAAGGGGAAAAGGAGGGGAGGGGTGTTAAGAAGGTATCCTCTATTTTTGTGCTCCCCAGAGGGCCTAGTAAAGGGCCATACACACTTTATATATGAAAAGGGACAAGTCACTGCATGAATGCTGGAGCAGGAAGGATGGGGATGTTTTACAGAGTAAAATTTTACAGAGAAGGAAACTGAGGCCCAGGGAGGGAGGGAGCTGCCCACGGTCACAGAGGGGGCAGGTAGACAGCTGATGGATAGACTCATTTTATTGACCTACTTCCCCCTCCTCTTTCTTGTCTTAGTCACAAGGGCCAGCCCTCTGGGTGGGTGGAGTATGAACGGATATATCTGAGAATGAAAATGATATCAATAAAAAACTATTTAAAGCCCCCAATGTTTAAAAAGAGAATCTTGTTACTGTCCAGGAAGCCCCTTGGAGGGCATCCATTCCAGCCCCTCCCTCACACCTCCTCCTACAAGGCCTCACTACCCACCTCCCAAGACAGATCAGCCTCAGGCTCCCTTTAAATTGCCCCTTCTCCTACCTGGGCCTAGCTGGCCCCTTCACTCACAGTCCCCTTGGGCATTCCTTTCTCCAGACTGAAGATCTGGGGGGGGACAGAAGATGGAAGATGGTGGCCCCCCACAGAGAGATGGAAAGTCCAGACCTGTGTTCTCTGGGCAGGTTACTCAGCCTCGTCTGCCTCAATGTCCTCATCTGTACAATGGGGACATTAATAGCACCCACCCCCCAGGGTCAGTTAGAGGAAGATGAGATGGCTTTGCAGTCCTCAGTGCTGATTGTTATCATTGCTGTTGTCATTCCAGAGCTATGTGGCACTTCCCACGATGCTAGGAATTTAGAATCCAGTAACTGGGCCTGCACCTAGACTATGGGCCACAGAGACAAATGCCCAGCCCCAATGGACAGGCCTCTTCCTGTAAAGAACCCTTTGGTGTCTCATGTTTTTAGCAGCAGAAAGTCACTTTCTCTTGAGTTCATGCTTTTCCCCTGACATGACTACCCTGAGCTGTCCACAGGATAATAGAGTGATTCACACAAGTGGCCCCTGGGACCCTTGAGAAGCCTCTGTATCCTTGGGGTACCTGGGCCCCGACTTGGAGCCCCGGTATCAGGGATGGGATGGCAGACTTACAGGCAGGAAGGCCTGGGTTTGGATCTCACCGAAGGCACATATGTGGACCCCAGGGCAGGTCACTTTTCTGTCTCTCTCGGGCCTCAGTTTCCTCATCTGTAAAATGGGGAGACCAAGCTAGTATCTATGTCACAGGGCAGCCAGGATCAAAGGAAGACATGCGGCAAACCCTCTGTAACTCTTAAAACACTACACACACGTGACTGATGGTGAGGTGACCTTCCCCACCATGTGCAGCTGTCAGAGCTGTCCTGCTTGTCTCTTGCTCTCTCTGGCCACCCTCCGGCCCATTCTCAAAAACTTCCTTTCTTGTTGCCTTGGCTTCCCTGTGCTCAGCCCCTCTCCCCTTCCCTGTTAAATGAGAGACAGTGGTAAAG
>NW_027185850.1:21278481-21313176 GCF_028583685.1 Petaurus breviceps papuanus | reverse complement strand
GAGGAGAGGACAGAGAGAAGCACACAAAGACACAGAGAGAGACAGAGGAGAGGACAGACAGACACAGACACACAGAGAAACCAGAACTCTTGGAACGAGCCCAATCAGATCAAAGAGAGCCCCAGCTGGGACTGGCTAGGTTCTAAGGCATTTAGCTCCAGGTCTGGTCCCTGGCAAGCCTGGGATTCCTTGATGGCCACCCAGCCCCAAGCACTTGTTCCAAGACAGAGCAGCTGGCTGAATCAGGACAGGCTTCCTGGAGGAGGCAGCTCCAGACCTGAGCTGGGAAGGAAACCATTCCCTTCAACAAGCATTTCCTAAGAGGCTGCTCTGGACTAGGGATTGGTGTGGAGTGATAAAACTGGCACAGCCCCACCCTCTGGGACAATCCATTTTGCTGAGAGAAAACCCTACACAAAAAGGTAGATGCAAACTGTGGCATTTCAGAGGGGCCTGAGGATCAGGGAAGGCCTCATGGAGGAGGCAGCCCTTGAGCTCAGCCTTCAGGGGAGTGAGAGGTGAGGTGGGAGGGCATCCCAGGTATGGGGGACAGCCTGGGTAAAGGTCCAGAGAAGGGAGATGGACTTTTATGTCCTGGAATTAGAGCAAATTTGGCTGGAACACTGAGTATGTGAAGCAGAATTATGGAAAATCGGTCTGGGCTGACTTTCTTTGTTCCACAATCCTTCCCAGCTCCAACGTTCTATATCCTCAGGCTCCTCCAGGCTCTGAGCTCCCTCCCAGCACTAACATTCATGTTCTCTGGTTCTGTTCTATGACTTTCCTGTGCTTGGCTGTGGGCCAGTACTCTCTGCTCCCCCTTCTCCCAGGTTCAGAATCCAGACCAGGGTCCCCTCTGTTTCTCTGTGTCTTTCCCTCTGTCTTTCTCTCTGTCTCCATCCATCTCTGTGTCTCTCTCTCACCATCTGGCCCAGGCCTCTTCCCAGATCTCTGCAGACAAATGAGCAAAGTCAGTAAGGGCTAGAAGGGCAAATAAACCCATTGGCCAGGTCCTGTTTGGGATTTTCTGGAAGGACTCCTAGCATTTTAGCCAGAAATGATGGGAAAGCCTGGAGACCAAGCTACCTGGGGCTGTCCTTTGTGAGGAACCTGTGGAAAGCCCAGGATCAGTTGTGGGTTCAAAACCCATGTGACCTGTGACGCTGGGCAAGTCAATCAGTAAACATTGAGTACCTACTATGGGCCAGGAGGTGCAGCTAGGTGCCACAGTGGATGGAGCTCCAAGGCTGAACTCAGGAAGACTCATCTTGCCTCAGACACGCACTAGCTGTGTGACCCTGCGCAAGTCACTTTACCCTGCTTGCCTCAGTCTCCTCATCTATAAAATGAACTGGAGAAGGAAATAGCAGGCCACTCCAGTATCCCTGCCAAGAAAACCCCAACTGGGGTCCCAAGGAATTGGCCATGATCGCCACAGCAAAGGTACCGGGCACTATGGTTCTCTCATGGGGCTCAGAGTGTTATGGAGGGGACAAGTCACACCCTCCGTGTCTCTATGGGCCAAATGAGGGGATTGGACCCAAGGACCCTGAGAGTCTTCTCACTCTCTAAAGTTGTTTTTCTGTGTTAGAGTAGAATGAAACCTCAGAATCATCTTGGACCAAGGGCTCTTTTATGTTCATGTGACATGGAAGACCCATTCTCCAAATAATGCTTCTAAATGCATCTAATGACATCACACAGAATTACAAAGGAAACCAATTCTAGTGAAATACAGCTGCCAAACTGTTTGTTCATGGACCCCCAGCTTCAGAAGCCAAGTCTAAGCCAACTCTGCCATTTTGTAGATGACAAAACTGAGGGCCCAGAGAGATCTCATTTATCCAGAGCCACAGAATAATTCAGAGGCCCAGCAGGGACTGGAATGAAGATGCCAAGTCCAGAGTCATCTTAGCAAAATGTGTTGATTTTTTTTTGTTTGTTTTATTTTGTTTTTAAGCAACTGGGGTTAAGTAACTTGCTCAAGGTTAAACGGCCAGTTATTTGTGGGTGTGGTGCTAAGTGTCTGAGCCTGGATTCAATCCCCAGGTCATCCTGACACTTGAGCCAGTGCTCTAACTCACTGAGCCACCTGGCCACCCCTAAGCAATTGGGGTTAAGTAACTTGCACAAGATTACACAGCCAGGTGTTTCTGGGTGGGTGCTAAGTGTCTGAGCCCAGATTCGATCCCAGGTCATCCCGACTCTGGGGCCGGTGCTCTTACTCGCTGTACTACCTGGCCACCCCTATGATGCATTCGTTTTTAGAACTCGAGTTAACCTGTACATTTCGTTCCATTTCCTTTAGCTTTTTGACAGTTCCCACTATTTGTAAGGTACTGTTCCAGGGGCTGAAACCATGCCTGCCCTCAAGAATCTTACATGCTATTTGGGGGGAAAAGCATGTGCAGATATGAATAAATAGGAAATAGATAGAAATTCAAGGAAGGAGAGACCCAAATCTTCTCTGAAGGACAGTTTGTTAATCACAGAATAAGGGCTTGTTGATGGCACAGAGGAATGATTGGGCAGAGTGGAATAGAAACAAGCTAGGTGGATATGAAGAAGCCAGGAAAGGAAGGGTCCAGAGTAGAGCCACAGGGTCATGGAATCCCACACCTTTCACAGTAGCAAAGGCAATTCTTACTTACTTAGTAATCCCTGAAGAACTGGAGTGTACTAGGGATCTGTGCTTAGCCTTATGGTATTGATCATCTTATCAATGGCTTGAATAAAGTCATGGGTGGCAGGAAATCCAATTTGCAGATGACACGAAGCTGGAAGGGAGAGATGACTATATGACAGTCGGGATCTCAATGTCTGATGACAGCCTAGACAGTATAGGACTGAATCTCATCAAATGAAGTTCATTAGGGATAAATGTAAACTTTTACACTTGGGTTCAAAAAATCAGTTTTACAATTACAAGGTGCAAGAGGGTGACTAGACTGTAGTTTAGCTTCTGATAACCTGAGGGCTTTGGTAGACTGCCAACTCCATAGGGATCATTGCTCTAACACGGCTATCAGAAAGCCAATGAAATCTTCATGGATTGCCATGGCTAAAGAATGTCACCAGCAGACTGGTGATGAGCCTCTCGGTACCCAGGGAGGCTGATCTCAGGAAGCAGACCCATCTGGGTGCCAGGACCATACCTGAGGCTTATAAGCATGGTGGAGGCTTGTTCTGGTCTGCCATAGCTTTGAAGAAGCTGAGGATGGATCTGAACAGGGTTTTCTGAAGATCTCTGCCATCTTGGGCTGTATCAAGGGAAACAGAATGTCCAGACCTGAGGAGGTGCTCAACCATCCCCCAGTGCTCTGTCCTGGCCAGACCTTCTGTGCAGTATTGGTATAGGGTCAGACTGTAGGAAGAATGTCACTGTCTTGAGCCCACAGAAGGAGGATGGGAAAGGGCTCAGAGATCATGCCATACTGAGTTTGGTTACCATGGTCTGGTAGGGAGACAGCCTAGATGTCTCCAAGTAGTTTAATGGGTGATTAGATTTCTTCTTCTTCTCTTTTATCAGAGACTGAATGAGCACTTGTCAGAATAATGATGATGGTTGATGATGAGAGCTAGGCATTTACATAGCATTTTGAAGTTTGCAAAGCACATCACAGATATCTCACTTTATCCTATCCTCACCATCACAGTTGTGTGGATTCCACCCCCCCCCCCATGTCGCCCTTCTCCAATTGGTCACTAATCATAGCCCCTGCCAGCCGGGATCAGAGATGAGACTCTCACCTAAGAAATAATTAGGGGATCATTTACATCTATGTGAGTAAACGGGAGCCCAGGTCATGGTCTCCTCTTGTTGAATAAATTGCAAAATCCTGGTATTTCTTGGGGTAGAGAAAGAGGAGACACAGAGGGGAGTGTAGAGCGAGAAGGGGTTACATTCATCCCTTGTATTGTATATAGGAAGAACATGAGACTCAGAAGGCAAGGGACTTCCCTAAGGTCTCCCAACTGGTTATTAGAATAGGCAGGACTAGATCCCTCCCTTCCCTTCTCCTCATTTTCCTGAAGTTCCTGAAGGAGGTAAGACTCCAAAGACATATAGCCAGACAGGAAGAAGGGTAGGTGCTTACTACATGTCAGACACTGGGCTCAGTAGGATTTATACAGGAGGGAGGAAGGGCTCGTTCCCTGATAGCCTCTCCTGAAAGGATGCAGGTACTTTGTAATAGATTATGACAGAAATGTTTAGGACAGCTTGGAAGCAAAGCAGAGAGAGCACTAGACTTGGAAGATCTCAGTTTGAAGACCTAAGTCTGAACCTTAGATACTTATCAGCTTTGCCACTATGGGCAAAGCACTCTCTGGGCCTCAGTTTCCCCATCTGTAAAATGAAAACATGGCGGTCTGTGACATCTAGTGTCCCTTCTGGCTCAGTATTTGTGATACTCTTCCCTACAAAGCTGTGTGCTGGTGGACAAGTCATTTTCTCTCGGAGACTAAGTTTTTAATTCATATGTATATTACTTGACTCTATAAAAATGCTATAGAAATATGAGAGTGTTATTGTGACTCCAGCTCCATCCCCATCTCTCCTTCCCATTCCACTAACACCCTCCCATTTTGCTTCCCTTTCTTAGTAGCTGGTCCTCAACCTCAGTCCCCACCTATGAGATGGCCATGATCTGTAGCCCGCCTGTCCCAGAAGAGGAAGAGGAGAATGGACCTCCCCCGTACAGCAGGGCCACTGGTGTGAGGCCAGTAGGACTGACCCGAAGCAAATCGGATGGGGCCCTGCTCATTCCTCCCCAGCCAGAGATGTGGGGAAACCAAGGCACAGCCTGGGTCAGCCCCCCACCCAGCTATGAGAGCATTGATGCCCGTGGCCTGTGACTGACAGCCCAGCCTGAACCAAAGCTGCTCGATTGCTGCTGGCAGCCAGGCAGGGGCTGACCAAGAGCCCAGACTGGCTGCTGTCACTCTCCAGAGACAACCTTCAGTAAAGGCTAACAGGAGTGAAGAGCACCTCTCGCTTGGGCTTGAGTTCAAGCAAGACTCGGGACTGGATCCTCAAGGGGCCATTGACTGGTGTGTGACCTTGGCCAATGTTCTCTCGTGTTTTCCTCGTCTCAAAAATGGGGATCTAACTCCCTGTCCTGTAGACTTCTGGTGGATATCAGGAGCATCACATGAGATAATGAACCTGAAAATGATTTTGTAAACTGGAATGCAATAGAGATGAGAGGGGTTATTTTTATTGATTCCCTGGGTACTAGGCTGACCATCCACAGAAGCCCTACCCTGGGGCTGGGGGTAGATTTCAGGGTCTCTACGACCCCTACTTCCCTAATCTGTCTCCTTACTCTCCTCCCACAAACCCCCAGGAGACAAAACAGGCAGAAGAAGAAGACCTGGGACAGATGGCTTCTCTCAGACTCAGTTTCCTCATCTGTAAAATGAGGAGAAGCATCTCTGTCTTCCCCATCTCCTAGGCTGTTGTAAGTCAGTCTGGCCAGGAGGAGCTGTTATCAGGTACCTGAACCTTAGTGTACAGGGAGGCTGAGCTAGCTAGGGAGAAGAGGTGGGGCCAGGCACTGTCACTGACCAGGGAAAGCCCGAGTAGAGCAGGCACCTTGGCCCGGGGAAGGCCCAGAGGGAGCACAGGAAGGATTCAGGGCAATGAGGTTGCAAGTCGGTCCACAACAAACCATCAGATTTTATCTGAGTAACTCCTTTCTCTAAGGCCTGGGCTACATGGTGTGTCTGAGGGGATGGAGGACAAAGCTCTCTCCATCATAGAGCTAACAGTTTAACGAGAATCAGTTTGGAAGAACTGG
Organism: Petaurus breviceps papuanus; assembly: GCF_028583685.1. Lineage (NCBI taxonomy): Eukaryota > Metazoa > Chordata > Mammalia > Diprotodontia > Petauridae > Petaurus > Petaurus breviceps. The sequence continues at coordinate 21,307,375 of NW_027185850.1, read as the reverse complement.
GTGGGACTTTAAAATCTAACTCCTCATTTTGTGGATGAGAACACAGAATGTAGAAGCCAGGAGGGCCCTTAGACCAGGGAATATCAGAGCTGGGAGGAAGCTTAGAACAGAGAATGTCAGAGGTGGGAGGGCCCTTAGAATAGGGAATGTTAGAGATGGGAGGGGTCTGAGAACAGGGAATGTCAGAGCTGGGAGGGGTCTAGAACAGGGAATGTCAGAGCTGGGAGGGGTCTAGAACAGGGAATGTCAGAGCTGGGAGAGATTTTAGAACAGGGAATGTCAGAGCTAGAAGGAATCTTAGAACAGGGAATGTCAGGGCTGGGAGGGAGCTTAGAATAGAGAACTAAGAGGTGGGAAAGAGCTTAGAACAGGGGATGTCAGGGCTGGGAGGGGCCTAGAAAAGTAAGTGCTTTACTGAAGGGTATTCCACTAGTGAGTAGCCCAGTTCCTTTGACTCTTGTACTCTGTTCTATCAATTTTTTCCCTTTTTCTGGTGGGTCCCCTGGTCCTTATAACAGTGATTTTTGCTGAAAATGAGGACTGTTTTCATCCACCATGTATCCCCAGCACTGAGCACGTAATAGTTGCATAATAAATGCTTCTTGAACTGAATTGAGGTAAGGGCCACTGCTTCCTCATGCTGACAAAGACACATGGCCCACCGCCCCACTGGGAGGCCAAAGTTCCCAGGTAATGATACCGGTCTGCACGTGGCAGTGGGGAAAGAGCCCGGACCATGAATCTGCAAACCTGGAGCCTAACCTTACTCCTGCCACTAGCTTGTTTTGTTGTCACTTTCCTAACTCATTTTCCCCCTTTGTGAAAGGAGGATATTTTACTAAATTATGTCACAGGTTCTAACATTCAATGTTTTAAGTCCACTCAAAGTTCTGAAACTCTGTCCAAAGGGCTCCCCCTCCTCTGACATTCCATGTTCTAAATCCCCTCCCACCTCTGACATTCCATGTTCTAATATCCCTTCTGGCTCTGACACCTTACAGTTGCTCAGTCATTTCAGTCTTATCTGACTCTTCACAGCCCCATTTGGGGTTTTCTTGGCAAAGATAGTTGACTGGTTTTGTCATTTCCTTCTGCAGATCGTTTTACAGATCAGGAAACTGAGGCAAGCAAGATTACATGACTTGCCCAGGGTCACATAGCTTGTAAGTTTCTGAGGCTAGATTTGAATGCATGAAGATGAGTCTTTCTGATTCTGAGTCCAGGGCTCTCCGACGTCTTACATTTGCTCCCAGACCCTGTCAGAGCTCTTCTCACACTGTGATTCTGTCTCGGATCTTGGTCCCCTTTCCATTCCCAAAGGGTTAATTATAAAATTAACAATTGTAAAAAAATTGTCAGGCTAAGTGTTTCTGGGTCCTTCCAGCTGAGGAACTGTGAAGTATTTCCCTTGGGGCAGTCGGGTTAATGAGTTGCAGGTGTGGGAAAGAGCCCACTTAGGTGTGAGGTTCCTCCTACCTACTCCCATCCCAGCTGGCTGTGAGTGCCTCCGAAGCCCCAGAGGATGGGGAGAAGGGGGCACCACTCGGCACTGGGCTGAGGGGAATTCCCAGCTTTAGAACACAGTCAACCCTCCAAACCATCAAGAGGTTACTATAGAACCTGGATTTTAGCCCAAAAAGGAGCTCAACTCCATCCCTCCCATTTTATAGGTGAGGAAACTGAGGCCCAGATGACTTGCCTGCGGTCACAGAGCAAACAGAGGAGAAGCAGCTGCTGGACTGACAGCCACGTTCCTCTCCTCAGTCAGAGAGGAAGGGAGGCGCTCCTCCTGATGCCTGCAGGCATGGCGGGGGTTTGACCAGGAGGCCGACTTCAGCCCAGTTGGACAATTAGAGCTGTCCAGTAATTATAGATGGCAAAGCTCCCCATCACGAGAGGTTTATAGGCTCTCAGACTGTTAGAGCATAAAGGGACCTTTAAAATCCACCCCCCTCATTTTATGCAACAACCAGCAGTTATGTGTCTTCTCTGTGCTAAAGATTGTGATGGCCAAGGTGATGCAGTGAGCTAAGGTCTGGGCTCCTAGACGAGCTGTTGCTCCCCAACAGGTATGTTAAGTCCCCACTGGCTACCCCAGGTTTAATCTAATCCTTCGAGTATCAATCACCCTGGAATCACAGAGAAGTCCAGCCCTCAGACTCTTGAATGAAAGCACAGGATGGCAGAGCTGACTTTTTTTTTTTTTTAAAGCAATTGGGGTTAAGTAACTTGCTCAAGGTTACACAGCCAGTTATTTGTGGGTGTGGTGCTGAGTGTCTGAACCCAGATTCGATCCCAGGTCATCCCGACACTGGAGCCAGTGCTCTTGCTCGATGAGCCACCTGGCCACCCCTAGAGCTGAGCTCTAAGAGATGGTGTCACCGGTAAGAGAGGGTAATGATTTTAGAGTCAGAAAATCTGGGTTCAAGTCTTGGTTCCGTCACTGGTTACCCATATGACTCAGAGCCAGTGACTCTAACCTAAGCCTCTCAGGGCTGTTTCCTCATCTACAAAATGAAAGGGTTGACTAAATGTCCTCCAAGGTCCCTTCCAACTCCAAATCAAAGCTACTACTCTAGGCCTCTGGGCTGATGCAGAAGATGTAAAGACCCCACATTCCCAGTCATTAACTCTGCCCCTGGAAGTGAGATAGATGATGGATGGAGACCATCAACAATGGGCTGGGAGGTTGGGCTTCCATCAGCCTCTATCTGATGAGGAAACCCCATTACAAGACACCAGACAAGTGGTCCCCAGCCCTTGTCTCCAGGCTTCCACTGCCTCCCCAAGGCATCTCATCCTAACTTTGGATGACCTGAACTGCTCCTGACCAGGACATTCTAAGGACAGCCTTGTTGGCGGCTCTAGTGGTCTCCATCTTTCCTGGCCTCCATCCTCACCCCAACCCTTTAAAACATAAAATATCAAACATGGAAAAGACGTTGGAGATAATGAAGTATGGCCCCCTCATTTTACAGAAGGGGAAACATAGGAGGAAAGTGACTTGACCAAGATCATAGAGCTAGCAAGTGTTAGAGAAGGAACTCAGATCCAAGTCCAGCATTCTTCCCAGAATCCTATATTTATCTCTTGTCTCCTAAGTTATCAGCTGCCTCTTCAAGATCAGCAGGAACAGGGGACAGAGGGGTGGTACTTGGGGTTAGGGTTGGATGAGAGTTTGAGGAAGAAAAGTACCCCAGAGGCCTTCATCTTACAAATAAGGAAACTAAGGCTCCAAGAGGTGATGTGGCTTACACAAGTCTACACTGGCAGTAAATGCCAGCCAATATAAAGGATAGGCACAGAATAAGTGCCTACAGCAGGATAGGATTCATTGGCCAATATGAAAGGTGTGAGCTCTCGGAGGAGAGTTATCTCCGGGTGATCAGGGAGGGCTTCCTGGAGGAAGTGGTGCCTATGCTGGGGCATGAAGGTTGGGGAGGACTTGGGGATGGGAAGGGGAACAGGAAAGTTCCATCAAAGGCTCCAAGGAGGGAGATGTAACAGGCTGTGCTGGGCACATGAGGAGACCAGCTGAGCCAGAGCTGAGACTCGGTGTATTCTGGAGAGGGAGAGAGAGGGTCTGGTATGTAAAAGGACTTTAATGGAGAGGTCTCTTCATCTGCTGAGGGTTGTGTGTGTGTGTGTGTGTGTGTGTGTGTGTGTGTGTGTGTGTGTGTGACAGAGAGAGACAGAGACACAGAGAGAGTGAGAGTGAGGGTCTGGCCAAGCTACTGTCTTTGCCCAAGCTCAAGGCAGACCACATCGGTGTCTCCCTGCTGCCCCCTGGTGGGGTCTTTCTCATTCCTCAACTCCAGCTGCTCACAGATGGTGCCGAGGGGCCCCTGGGAGAAAGTGAGAGGGACAGAGGAGTGTTGAGGGGGAAGGGTGGGGAAGGGCAGCACAGCAGGGATCCCAGAGAGGATCTCACTGTGGCATTAGCCTCTCTGACACAGGGAAACATGACCCTAGACATCAATGGATATTGTTTAATCAATCAACAAACGCTTGTCATATGCCTGCTGCATGCCAGGCTCTGTGTTGGACAGCTCACTCCTTGTCTGACCTTGAATAAGTCACTCTTCCAAGCTTTATTTTTCTCAGCCATAAACGAGGAGGCAGAGTGATCTCTTAGGTCCCGTCCAACTCCATTAATCAGTCAACAAGCATTTATTAAGCACCTTCTATATTCCAGGCCCTGTGCTAGTCGTTGGGGAACCAAAGACAAAGTGAAAAGAGTCTCTGCCTCTTTTGGGGAGCCGACAACCTGCTAAGGGAAAGATCACGTGTGTGGTAGTACACACATAAGTATATATGTGTCAATATTTTTAAACAACATGAATGACATTACTGGACGGTAAGTCCACGATTTGTGAGGCTAGATTTATCTGGAGCTCTGAGTGTTCTAACAACAAGGAGTTGTTGAAAGAAACAGGGACATTTAGTCTGAAAAGAAAAGGCTCAGAGGGGAGAAGAAGAGGGCTCCAACCTGTTCGGCTTGACTGCAGGAAGCAGAACCAGGAATAATGGGAGGAAGAGACAAATAGAGTTTTGATATCAGGAAAAACTTCCTCCTAATTAGAGCTGTCCCAAAGTGGAATGGACTGTCCTGAAAGGTAATGAGCTCCCCATCACCGAAGGTGTTACAGTAAAGACCTCTTGTCAGGAATGTTACCTAGGAGATTCTTGCTCAGATCCAGGCTGGAGCTGATGCCCCCGAGATCCCTTCCAACCTAGAGATTCTGTGAAACTGAAAAAGGAGAGGGATGGTAGAAGCTGCCCCCCTGCCCACAGATAAGCTAAGCAGTGTGCCCAATATCCAAGGAAGACAAGTAGGAGAGAGGATGGGTAACTCCCAAGAGATAGTGTCTGGGAAGAAAGAGAACAACGCACAATTCAGCTCAGCCTTGGGAGGAGCAAGAACTTGGACCAACTGATGATATTAAGACAAAGAAGCAAACTAAAAATCAATAATGGTCCCAGGGTCTTGGTGGGAGGGGGCTTATGCCTGGAATTTGACTCTGTAAGACTACAACTTATCAAATGGATAAATAAATGAAAGCAGGGCTGAGAAACATTGTTTATTAAGAGTTTGCATTCATGGGAAGAAATCCAAGAACATGAGAGGAGGAACAGGATAGAGAGTGTTTGGACAAGGATGAAAGAAAATAGAAATAGAAACAATATCTTCAGAATAGTAGAGACCACCTAGACTGAAGGAGAGAGTGGGCAAGCAGGCTGGGAAAGAGATCAGAACCCTTGCACAAGGACGCACTGTTTTACCAATGGGGTATCGGATTATGCTGGTGGCTGCCCAGAGCATGCAAGCCAGTCTAGTTATGTCCCATCTTCATCCTCTGAGAGGTGGACTGTGAATCAGTGACATGCCAGTCATATTCCAAAGGGTCACTTCTATAAAGCTAGGAACAGTGAATCAGGACATGCCAGTCAGATTCCAAAGGGTCACTTCTATAAAGCTAGGAACAGTGAATCAGGACATACCAGTCAGATTCCAAAGGGTCACTTCTATAAAGCTAGGAACAGTGAATCAGGACATGCCAGTCAGATTCCAAAGGGTCACTTCTATAAAGCTAGGAACAGTGATTTAGGACATGCCAGGCAGATTCTGAAGGGTCACTTCTATAAAGCTAGAAACAGTGAATCAGGACATGCCAGTCAGATTCCAAAGGGGTACTCAATAGGAAAAATGAAAACAAAAATGGAGACGTTTGTCTGTCTGGAGGAATGAAAGGTCAAGGATCTGTAGGGAAAGAATAAAAAGAAAGTGAGCATCTGGATTTCAAACTCAGCTACAAAGCTGTGATGATCAAAATGGTTAAAAATAGAAAAGCTGATTGATGAAGCAGATTGAATGAACAAGATTGAAACCCAAGGACTCTGACTACTGGAGTTAGGATTCTCTCTTTGACAAAAACTTCTGGGAAAACTGGAAATCCATCTGGCAGAAATGAAGATTAGCTCACACCACAGAGTGAAATAAGTTCCAAGTTTTCTCTTCTATGATAGGTAGAGTTCTTGACCAAAGGAGACAGAGCATCACAGGAGATCAAATGGGCAGTTTTGATTACATGAAATTGAAGTTTTGAACAAATAAATTCAAAATATTAATATGCACATATAAGAAGGACTCCTTTCTCAATCGATAAATGATGACAGATTATGAAGAGGCATATTCTCTCAAAAGACGAAAATCAAGCTAGTTAACCATATGAACAAATGCTCCAAATCTTTAACAATGAGAGAAATACAAATAAAGGTTCTACCTCCCACCCGTGAAATGAACAAAAATGACCAAAAAAGGGAAAATGGCAGTTGTTGGAAGGGCTATTGGGCAGGCACACTGATGTACTCTTAGTGGAGATATAAAGAGGTCCCAACATTCTGGAAAGGAATTTGGACTGAACTGTGCATATACTCTTTGATCCAATGATGTCAGTACTGGGTCAGAGATTGGGGTTTTGGTTTTCAAGACAGGAAGGACCATACAAACGAAAATATTTATAGCAGTACTTTTGTTGAAGCAAAGAACTAGAAACCAAGAGAGTGCCCATCAGTTAAGGGGTGGCTAAGCCAATTACGCAATCTGAATGCAATAGAGGATTGCTGCACAAGAGTAGAGTAAGCATCTCTCTGGCTTTGCTCTTCTACATCAAGGGCAGCGACATCTCTGCTCCGGCTTGTCAGGCTATCCCGAGGGCTTAGGTCTCTTCTCCCCACTCCTCTGTGGTTCCAAAGCAAATCAGCGTTTAGTAAGCAGCTGCTATTCGCCCTGTTGTATTGTATTGTCTCCATCTCCCATTGGAGTGTGAGCTCCTGGAGGGCAGGGACGATCTCCCCTTTTATTAATTGTATCCCCAGCACTTAGCACAATGCCTAGTACATAGTAGGCACTTAATAAACGTTGGTTGGATTATAGACTTGTAAGATTTGCTAGAAGGGACCTCCGAGGTCATCTAGCCCAGAGCAGCCCACAGATCTCAAGCGATCAGAACCAGATTCAAAGGCTATTGGGAAATATTTAACAAAATAAACAAAAATACAGCACAGATCACGTGAATTTGTGGTTTTGTAAATCAGTATGCCTCCCAAAGGGAGGTGTTTCCATTTGCCACCAACCTAGTCCAGCCCCTTCAATGTTTATTTTTAAAAGTGACATCAGATGAGATAATAGGTGGAAAGTGTTTGCGATCTTCAATGCGCTGGCTACGTTTTAGTTATTGTTACTGTTACTATGCCCAGATCGGGGCGATGCCACGGTGAGTGTCAGCAGCTCAGCTTGGCTCCCAAAAGGACCCGTCTCTCTGTCTCCAAATGCAGGGCTCATCCATCCTGCCAAACATCCCTGCCTTACATTTGGATAAGTGGTTATGGGGAAACTGAGACTCAGGGATGTTGTGATGTGCCCGAAGTGGGACTTGGACCCCAGGTCTCTAACTCCAAACCTTGCCTCTATTTCTCTGTACCCCTGGTCCCTTACTTGTTGTGGGATTGTGGAGAGAATAAACTAAGGCACCACAATATCCTAGATCTAGGGCTGGAATGGACTTCAGGGACTTTTAGTCCAATCCCTCCCCATTTTACAGATCAGGAAACTGAGGACCACAGAGGTTAAGTTAGTTGCCCAGGGTCATACATGTAATGACTGAGTGGGATTTGAACCCAAGTCCTCTGATGCCAGAGTCAAGATGCTCTGCACTGTTTTTTGTCCCCTTTTATAGCCTACCTTCTTGCTCAACTATAAGCCCCCTGAGGCCAGGGGTTTTTGACTCTCTCAATACCCCTGAGAAGCCTTTATCACTGAATGGGGACTGCCTCAGTCAAACTGAGACCTGTTAAAGACCTCAGCTTGAAAAGGCCAGGGTCCCCCACTGCATCCTGGGCCATCCCCAGTCATCCTGATCCGTTTCTGTCTCTGAAGGCGAAAGTGAGGCTGGTGGCCTTGCCCAGTCTTGCCTCGCTTAAATCCAATTCACTTGTGTCATGGCATCACCTCCCTGATGTCCTGGTCCTCTTGGAGAACGAAGGACAAGCAGCAGCAATCCCCCTAAGCTGTGAGCGCAGCATGCAGCAGACACTCAATAAATGCTGATTGAATTAAATGCTAGAGGGGCAGCATGAGCCTCAGAACAGTCTGCATTTGGAGTATTGGATCTGAGTCCTGGTCCTCAGTGACCGTGGCTAGGTCATCTGTCCTCCTCAGGCCTCAGTTTTCCCAATTGTTACACAAAGGGGTTGGATTAGCTGATTTTGGAGGTCTCTCCTGGCCCATCCAGAATTGTGGTAAAAGAGAGAAAATGGGAGCCTGGAGGCAGGTGCCCTGGGTGTGAATCCTGCCACATTTGCTAGGCCTGTGGGGAGGGGAGGAGTGCTTTGGTTTCTTCCTCTGAAAGTTGGGGGGCCCCGGGGCTCTGCTTGGTCCCCAAGGCAGCTAGGGGTGATGGGCACCAGAGGGTGCTGCTGAGACCCCGACTCTAAGAGCTGACCGCTTAAGAGGGATGGCCAGGGTGAGCTGCCCGCTCTGTCCCGCCTCCCTCCCTCCCTCCCTCCCTCCCTCTTCTGCTGCTTCCTTACCAGAATTCTGTGACATGCAATAGTATAGACCAGACAATAGCATGTGTGCATTGCATGTGCAGATCCCAGACACACACATGAGTAAGTGTGAAATCATTTCACGCACTAGTCAGTGCCCAAGGCAGCTGGGGGCGGGGCGCTGCAGGGTGGCTGGGACCTGGGAGGGGGCAGGACAGGGGCCAGGCAGGACCCTCCTCCAAAGCCTGGAGCCAGTGTGTGCCTGTGGTCACAGGTCCAGGGCTGGAAGGGGCCTCAGAGACCCCCTCCCCCCCCCGCCCCCCAGCTCCGGCTGCTCGTTTTACAGATGAGGCCCCAGGTCAGAGAGGTAAGACATTTCAGAAGTGGTATTCGAACCCAGGATGTCTGCCCCTCTGCCAACCCTCTGGGCCTTGTCTCTAAAGTGATTGGATTAGAATTTGCTAACTGCCATCTGGTTCTAATCCCTTCCGGCTCATTGACGGATTTTACTGGAGTGTGTGGGGCTTGCCAAGGATCTCGCAGGTACCGAGGAGCAGAACCCACGTATTCAGAGCCTCTCACTAAGCCTGCTTGGGGGGCAGGGAGGGGGCTTGGGCCTGGATGCCTCGGGAGTTTCCCTTTCCCAGCCCCAGGATGGGGAGGGAGGGAGCCTTTGGCGTCTTCCCCAGGCCTTGGAGGCCCCCTCTTCTTTTCTTATTTGGGGGAAAAATGGGAGGGGCTGGGGGAGGGAGACATACACCCAGAGACAGACAGAGACAAAGGGAGCCTTGGCGGCTGCCCTGGATACCCTGCCTGGCGGGGACGCAGGATATGAATGAATGAACCCCCTTCTCAGTGGGCTGCCCCTCCTGCCTAAAGCCTTTCATTCTCTTTTCACATTTTTATTCCAGTTAAATTCAACAAAATGCTTATTAAGCATCTGTTTTGAGTTGCTGGGGCAGGTGCTGAGAGCCCTCCCCTCAAGGAGCTCCCACTTCAGTGTTGGGAATGGCAGCCGGTGCCAGCCCTGAAGTCAGAAAGGCCTCCCTCTGCACCTGACCTCTTACTAGCTATAGAATCCCTCAGTAAGACCCCCCCACCCACATCTGGGTGCTGACCGCCTATGCCCACTTCACCCCTGCTGCCTTTGTTTCCTTAACTGTAAAATGTGAGTATCAAAGGAGATGCTTATAAAGTGCTGAACCTGGAGTCAGGAAGACCCATAGTTCTGAGTTCAGATCAAGCCTCAGATACTTATTAACTGGGTGACCCTGGGCAAGTCACTTCACCCTGTTTGCCTCAGTTTTCTCATCTGTAAAATGAACTGGAGAAGAAAATGGCAAACCCCTTCAGTATCTTTGCCAAGAAAGTCCCCAGTGGGGTCACAGAGAGCCAGACATGACTAAAATGATGAGACAACAACCACATGGGCCAATTCCTAGGGACCAGATTTGTGATTTCACTGGCTCTGGAAACTGTCTCTGCCCAGGCAGCTCAAGACCTTTTCAGCAGCTCTTAGTTTTTGAGAGTCTTAGGTTAAATGACTTACCCAGGGTCACCTGGCTAGCATAAGTTAAAGGCAGGTCTTGAACCCAGATCTCCCTGCTCTGAGGTCACTTCTCTCCCTACACAGGCTCCCTCTTGATGCTACAGATAGAAGCAAAGTGAAAAGCAGTGACTTTCACTAAGGAATTTCCACTGGGTAAAGCAGATAATTATCCACAATTGAAGGGCTGGAGAGAGCCCTTCAGTGGGGAGCAAGCAGGCGTCTGTAAGGGATAGCCCAGGAGCCAAACCTTGGAGGAAACTCAGGATCCCTAGAGATGGCGCTGGGGAGACAAGGAGAGCCCCAGAGGCGAGAGGCAGAACAGCTGGTGTCCTGGGGGCCAAAGGGTGAGGGCCTGCCCAGAACCTAGAGATGGCTGGAGCCAGGCTGGGAAGGGCTTGGGGCCAAACTGGAGAGCTCCTATGCTGATGGGGAGCCATGGAAAATGTTTGAGCTGAGGAGGGAAAGAGTCAGTCTTCTGTCTGCCGTAGGAGGAGGAATCAGGCAGCTTAGCATTGGATGGATGACATGCTGGCTGTCTAATGAAGGGGCTTTCTCTGTGGTCCAGGGGAGAGGGAGGAGGGCCTGAGCTGCATCAGCGTGAGAGGAGAGGCAGCGTGTTGGGTGGTAAAGAAATTAGGTGGTGGGGGATGAGGATGCAGAGGGCAGAGTCAAGGTCACTGGCCAAGGGTTCCTAGGGAAATTGGGAGGAGGGTCACACCGAAGGGATAGGGGAGCCTCCGAGCTCAGCCCCTGACTGGGGGACAGGCATTTGGGCAGCTGGAATGATGTCAGGGTTTTGGCATGGTACCTGGCACCCGTAAGCCTGCCCCTTCCCTCCCTCCCTCCCTGGCTGCTCCCTCCCACCTGGGTGTCCCACACCTACACAGCCAGCTCAGCCCCAGAGGGAAGGTGAGAGAGAGCTGTGAGGCAGGGCAGCTGGACATCTCCAATGGAGCGTGAAACTTCGGGACTGTAGGCAGCTGGTCGTCCAGGCCCATTAGAAACCAGTCAGCACAGACCCCAGCCGGCTGCCCAGAGCCCTGCTTTGTGACTTCCCATGGGCTGGGGGTGGGGGCATCCGGAGGATTCCCCCCCACACACCTCTGGGTGCTGCCAGTGTGCCCCCCACAGGAAGGGCTTTCTCTCCCCCTGGGGCCAGCCAGGCTGGGCAGGGCACCAGGGCCATGGCTGAAGACAAGACTTTCCGCTACGGCTTCATCATTTTGGGCTTGTTCCTGTTGGCCGTGGGCATGTTCATCATGACGGCGGACCGGCCGCAGGTTTACATCACCTTCTGCGTCATCGGGGGCATCGCACTGATCGCAGGGGTCGTCTGGAGCATGTGCCAGTGTTACCCAAAGGTAGGCAGGAGACAGGCAGCACACCGTCTGGGGGCTCTGTGGGGACATGTGTGTTTGCACATACATGCAGTGTTTGCCACAATGGTGGAGGCCATGTGTGTCCATGCCCACGGATGCATGCCTTTCCATGGGGTCTCTCTGTGTGTAACTGTGTCTTTCTGTTCCTTTTTTGAGGGTAACTCTGAGTATAAGTGCGAGTCCTGCCTTTATACACACATGCTGTCAGTCAATCAGTATTTATTCTGTCCATGTGACTTACTGGGCACCAGACTGAGAGCAGGGAAAGGAGGCTCAAAGAAAGACCTAAGCCAGGCCTCGGCTCCTCGGGCTCCATCCATCTTCACGAACCAGAGACTGGGCCAGCCCCTTCTGTCTGAGCCTCAGTTTCCTCACTTGTAAAATGGGCCTGGAGGGCCTCTGGTCCTGGGATCCAAAGACCCACGTGTCCGTGGAGAGGTGAGGAGGGGTCCAGGTACTTTGTGGGGAAAAGTTCACTAACCTCTAGCAAATTTAATGGGCCCTTCAATTATGGAGGTAAGCCACAGGCATGACTCTGAGAAGGGGCCCTTCCCTGGGCTTCATCAGACTGACTGACCAAGGAGTCTGAGACACAGAAAAAAGATTAGGGACTTGGACCAAGAGATGGGTCCCTTCCAGGCTGACATCCTATGTTCTAAGCTCCTTTCCAGCTCTGACATCCCCTGTTCTCAGGTCCCGCCCAATTCTGGCCTTGTCTGTGCTGTATTCCAGAACTCCCTACTCCTTATCACTAGCTCACTGATTCTGTCATCCCATCCAGTCTGGTGCTTGCTGTGCTGCTCCATCTAGACCCTCGGACCCCAATCAGGAACCTCTAGAAGTAGACACAAAGTCCCTCTGCTCACCAGCCCTCCCCCTCCCCCTCCCATGCCCATGGTTCCAAATCTGGAAAACGAGTGTGTGGAGGGTCAGTCCTGGCTGGTTTGGAGTCACTTGCCTGGTTATTTACAGTCAACTCACCCCCTGTCCCAGGAAGCTGAGACCAGGGTCACACGCTGGGAGGAAAGGAAATCCACGGTGAAGTCACAGGCTCTCCAGCCTGGGCAGCTAAGGGCAGCCCTGGGTCCTGTGATCACCCTTGCTGGCCCGTGAGCCTGGGGAGGGGAGCTTCAGGGCCTGGGGAGGGGAGCGGCAGGGAGCTCTGTCTGTCAGTCGCTTGTAGCTCAGTGCTCTCAGATGGGTCCAGGGCCTTTAGTTGGGAGATCTGGGCTCTGGCCCGGTGTTCCCCACCTTCCAGCAGCCTCTCTGCACTCCAGTGTCTTCCACTGTAGAACTGACCTAATAATATTCCTCTTCCTACACCTCACAGTGTGGTTTGTGGGATCAAAAGAGATCCCAGGGACCTCCTGGCCACACCTTAAACAGAACCCATCCCCTCTAGAACATCCCCAACAAATACTCATCCATTCTTTGCTTCATTCACTCACACTGCCCAGGATGGGGGGCTCACCACGTCCCCAGGCAGCCCATTCTATCCCTCCTTCTATCTGTCTCAAACCTCCTTTTCTGTCACTTTCCCCTGGTTGCTCCTGGTTTGGCCTCTGGGCCCAAATGGTACAAGCTTGTCCTCCACAGGACAAGGGCAGCCATGGGGGCCCGAGTGTTCTCTTCTCCAGCTCCTCCAGCCACTCCTCATGTGACATGGACTCAAGGCCCTTCCCCATCCTGGCCACCCTCCCCTGGACACTCTCTGACTGATTCATATCTTTCCTGAATTCTGAGGCCAGACTTGAACGTGCTGCAGAGAGGCCGCCTGGCCAAGGCCGAGAAGAGAGGGATGGGCCCTTCTCTCCTCCAGGGCTCTCAGGCTCAGCTTCCTGATTGGGATTGAGTGTGCAAGCCCCTAAGACTAAGATCACAGCCCCCGTAGGGGGTGGCACTTGGTCGGACATTTGAAGCAAACTAGAGACTCTAAGGAGAGGAGATAAGAGGGGAGTGGGAGATCAGGAGGGAGGCTGGGGGTGAGGGGGAGTATGGGGAGGAGTGGGGGTGGGGAGAGGGAGGGGGTGTGAGGATGAGGAGGGAGGGTGGGGATGAGGGGGAGTGTTGGGAGGAGTGAGGGTGGGGGGAGGGGAGGTAGGATGAGGAAGAAGGGTGGGTTTGAGGAGGGGGTTGTATTCCAGGCATGAGGGACAGCCAGTGCAAAGGCTCCTGATGGGAGATTCCACTGTGTGACTAAGGCTCCTACAGCTCTTACACACTCCAGAGTCTCCTCGGGGAAACCCCACAATTGTGGAATCGTCATGAGCCCTTTTTTGTCCTATTTAATAGCTGGGGAGCCTAGCCTACCCATCAAGCACATACACACACACTCACACCTCCCACACTCACACAACATCATATAAACCCCCACACTCACAACACACATCACATACACACATACCCCCCCCCCCCCCACACACACACACAGTCCGGGACATCTCAATGGCCTGACAGCCTGGAGCCCTGTGCTCTCATCCCTCTTCACTTTGCCCAGAAGCTTTCATGGCTCTCATAATAGTCATTCGCCCCTGCAGCGGCTTGTGGAGAGGTCTACACAACCTTTCTGCCCAGGTTTCCAGGCACAAGGCAGGAGGGCTTGTGATCTTCACGGTGCAGAGGGGGAAGCTGAGGCTGGGTGGGGGGAGGCCCCTTCGAGGTGCCTCCTTCAGGCCCCTCCCGCCCCTCCCCTCGGGCCCTCTAAGGCTCTGGGCTGGGGAGGGGGCAGTCAGGAGGGGCGCGGGGCAGAGCCGCTGGTCCATCTGCTCTCTCAGCCTCAGACCCCACTCTTTGCTCCGCAGATCACCTTTGTCCCCGCTGACACGGATTTTGAGAGCTTCCTGTCCCCGAAGGCTCTGGCCACCGCCGGACATGGCATTCCAGAAAAGAAGGGGTAGGTGTCAGGGCTGGGGCCTCCCTCTCAACAGCTCCCAATCTGTTTTTAATGAGTCCTGAGTTGCGCTCAGCCCTGCCTTCAAGTCAAGGTCAAGGGGAGAAACCCTTGGCAACAGCTGAATTAGAAATATCTCACTACAAAGACCAAAAAAAAAAAGCAGGATGTGTGTTTGAATCATAGGATCAGATACAGAAGGGACCTTGGAGGCCATCGGGGCCTAAGGACTCATTTTCAAGAAGAGGAAACCAGGAGCTAAGAAGTGGTTTATTTGTCCAAAGACACAGGCAGTGAGTGGCAAAGTCAGAATTTGAACACAGATCTGCTGACTCCAGGCTAACTTTCTTTCTACTGTACTGTGAAAGGGAAGCAGTGTTTTCAACCCTTCCTGGAACAGTCAACAAGTCCACAAGCATTTATTAAGCTCCTTCTGTGTGCTAAGCACTGGGCTGAGTACCCTGGGGAGCTGCCAGTGTAGTGGGGGAGACACCAGACAGTGCGTATAAACAAGCCATAGACGGGTCAGCTTGGGAGTGATCCAGAGACAGAAGGCAGTGGCATTAGGGATGGAGGGAGGCTTCCTGCGCTAGGTGGGATTTTAGCTGGGACTTACGGGAGGCAGGGAAGTCGAGAGGCTTCCCTGTGGAGGGGGAGAATTCCAGGCATGGGGGAGAGCTGGGGCAAATGCCTGGAGGCAGGAGATGGGGTGACTTGCTTGAGGGACAGCCAGGAGGCCAGACAGGCAGGATACGCAGCTGGATACCCCACCATTTGTCCCAAGGGAGCCGCTCCCCTTCCCGTGGGCAGCCACTTACTAGTAAAGCCACATAGAGACCCCAAAACACAAATACCCAGAAAAATTCATAGGTTGCTTGAAAAAAGCAGTATTAGGACAGCCAGAAGAGAGGAGACCCCTGTCTCAGTGGGATGGGTGCGGCAGATCAGGTCTCATGGCACAGGAGAGAGAACAGGGAGACCCGGAGAAGAATCCCAAGCCACCCAGCTCACCAACAGGGGGATCGCCCCTCTGGAGCCCCTTCTCTCCATAAGTCAGCGTGATAATGGGGGGGAACCCCAAAACACTAGATCAGAAGTCAGAAAATCTGGGTTCCAGACTGGGCTCCAATCCTTACAAGCTGTGTGAATTCCAATGACTTTAATCAGTTATTAGATGAGCATTTATGAAGTGCTGACTGTGTGCCAGGGACTGGTTCGGTGCTCAGCACACAAAGAATGAAACCATCCTCTGCCTCAGTTTCCTAAGCTGTCATAATCCCTGCCTACATCCCAGGGCTCCTTCGGGACTAGATGAAATAATGGGCATGGTCCCCTCTCCTTCCCGGCTCAGCCTTCCCTCCTCTCTCCTCCAGGTCCCAACCTCCTTACTCTAGATTGGAAGAAGAGACGCAGAGCCCCTCTGACTATCACCACATCCAGATGAAGGTCTTTGGTCCTGGAGAGGACCAGGGCGTCCTGTCGGCCCTGAGCCTGCCCCAGTCCGAGCTCCAAGCTGGAGAAGGAAGGGGGCTGTGCCCCCGCTCACAGCCTTTCATGGAGACAACTGTTGTTGTCCATCAGAGCCCGGATATCGTGGAGGCTGAGAGCCACGGAGGTCGGCCTGAGGCCAGGTGAGTGGCTTGCGATCCTGTGGGGCACTGGGGTGGGGGAGGCTGAGAGAGGAACGAGATGGTGCAGGTGGAGGGAAGTCTAGGAAGCCATCGATGGGAGGACACCTGTGAAAGTCCCTCTGATGTAGGTCAGTTAGAGCAGCTGAAGGCACTGGGCCATGATTATCCTGGAAAAGAGAAGGCCCAGGGAGACATGAGAGCTGGCCCCCAGGATCTGAAGGGCTGTCGTGGGATCAGGCTTATTCTGCTTGGTCCCAAAAGGCAGAACCAGGAGCAACTGGGAGGACGGGAGGTTAGGCTTGAAGAAAGGAAGATCTTTCTGGCAATTAGGGCCATGCCCAGGTTGAGCGGGCTGGCCCCAGAGGCAGTGAATCCCCCAGCTGCAGGTCTTTCAGAAAGGTTGAGGACCGCCTGGTGAGGATGTTGTGTATGGGGGGCTCTGAGGGCCAAAGTGGACTAGATGATCATTGGGCCATCTAGCTCCGGATTCCACGTAGAATGTTGATACCAAATAGCACAGAAATCAGCCGGGCAATAAGCGTTTATCGACTCCTGGCCCCACCTAGTAATGGAAGGCCATTGACTTACTGTGTGTAGGGCTTTGGGCCTGCCCCTGTGGGAAGGACGAGAGGGAAGGATGCCCTCAAAGAGCTGGCAGTTTAGCTGGGGAGACAGCAACAGCAGACTCCAAGAATGCTGGAGACGGAGAGGCCTTTGGAGCTTCTGGTGGGAAATTCTACTCTTTGTGGGAGAAACTGAGGGACTAAGGCAGAGAAGCAGCCTGGAACCCCTAAAGTTCTGTGAGAGCAGCCCCCAAGAATCAGAAAGGGTTGAGGGTCTCCCCCCAACAAGGGTGGAAGGTTCTTCATCGCCTTGCATTGTCTCTCCGCTGAGGGCGGGTGGGCACAGCACGCAGCCTCTGCTCCTGCCGTAGGTGAGCACAAAAAGGCTGGGGGAGCATGTCTGTGGCCTCTGCGTCCCTACCAGGAGAAAGCAGCGAGGGAAGGGCTTCGGACTTCATGGTGAAGAAGGAGGAGGATGGTCCTGATTGCGTCAGAGGGTACAGGCTGGGAGAATGTGATGGGGAAGAAAGGAGAAGGAGGCAGGAGCCCTTGGGCCCTAACCCGGGCATGGGGCCCTGCCCCTGGACTGGCAGCTGAACCCTCCTGCTAGGATTACCTTCTGATACCCCAGAAATTATGGGCAAAAATAAAAGCTCCACCACACGTTCAGAATGCAGGCTAAGTTAAACATGACCTACGTAGCCAAGGTCATTTTAGGGGGCAGGGGCACGAGTGAGCTTTGAAGGGCAGGAGGTGAGGAGGGACGGCACACAAGGCCTGGACATGGGTGTGGAGACTGGAGGTGGAGGCTGAGGGGGGAAGCCCACAGCCAGGAGCTCGGGCAGTTTGGCTGGAGAGTCAGAGGGGGAGTGACGTGCCTGATGTCTGGAGAGGCAGTGGAGGGTCAGATTGGGAGAGGCCTTGAATGCCTCTCTAAGAGAGGTCTCTGGCTTGTCCCCAAGGGCAGAGGGAGCCAGTGGAGACTTCTGAGCTGGGGAGTGACGTGGTCAGATCTGTGTGCACAGTGTGGATGAAGGACTGGACAGAGCAGAGCCTGGAGGGTGGCAGACGAGTGAGGTCTCCAGGGGATCCAGGCCAGAGTGATGAGGGCATGATGACTGGGGAGGTCCCTGAGGCAGGGACCATGTTCATTTTTCTCTGTATCCCCAGTAGCTCACACAGTGCATGGCACATGGAGAACACTTAACTGTTTGTCGATGATTGACCACAGCCCCCTGCACTCCTGTGGTCATGGTGGGGGTGGGCAGAGAGGAGAATAGGCATCTTTAAAGGACCTACTGGGTGCCAGGCACTGCACGAAGGCTTTACAAATATCACTTATTTGATTCTCACAGCCCTGCAAGGCAGCTGCTGTCATTGCCCCCATTTCACAGTTGAGGAAACTGAGGCAGACAGCAGTGAGGTGACTTGCCCAGGGTCACATGGCTAGTCGTGTCTGAGGCCAGATTGGAACTCAAGCCTTTCTGACCCCAGGTTCACTGCCCGGTGCCTGCCTGCCTCGTGATGATGATGATGGTGGTGGTGACAACAGCTAGCACTACATACACAGCCACTCTGAGACTCACAGCAAAGCTAGCAGGTGCCATGATTGTCTTCATTTGACAGATGAAGAGACTGAGGCAGGCAGAGATTAAGTGACTTGTCCAAGGTCACACAGCTAGTGCGTGTCTGAGGCAGGATTCAAACTCGGGTCTTCCCGACTCCAAGGCCAGCTCTCTGACCCACACGAGGATGTGAAGAGGACCGAGTGAGACAGAAAATGCAAAACAATCTGCAGCCCTTCAAGCACTATTCAAGTGCTAATCGTTACTATTAGACTGTTTAATGGAATTCTTTTTTTTTGTCTAATTCAATATTTTATTTTTTCCCAACTACAAGTAAGAAAATTTTTTTTTTGTTTTGCCTTTTTTTGGAGGGGGGAAGGCAGGGCAATTGGGGTTAAGTGACTTGCCCAAGGTCACACAGCTGGTAAGTGTTAAGTGTCTGCGGTCAGATTTGAACTTGGGTCCTCCTGACTCCAGGGCCAGTGCTCTATTCACTGAGCCACCTAGCTGCCCCGAGAACAATTTTTAATAATCATTTTTTGAACTTTGGAGCTCCAGATCCTCTCCCTCCTTCCTCCCCTGCCTCCTCAGTGATAAGGCAGGCAATCTGACACTGAGCACACATGAGAAGTCGTGTAAAACCTAGCTCCATAATGGTCAGGCTGTGAAAGAAAACACAGACCGAGAGAAAGACAGAAAAGAAAGGAAAGAAAGTGGGAAAAGTGTGCTCCGATCTGCTTCCAGGCTCCATCAACTCCCTCTCTGGAGAGAGAGCCCTTTTCATTATAAATCCTTAGGAGCTGTCTTGCGTCACTGTATTGCTGGGAATAGCTAAGTGATGGGATGGATTTCTATGGTTAAAAACACAACACACACACTCACACACATACACACTCACACACATACACACATACACATATGCACACACATACACACACTCACACACATACACATACTCACATACATATACACACACTCACATACATACACACTCACACACATACACACATGCACACACATACACACTCACATATACACACACTCACAAACATACATATACACACATATGCTCACACACATACACACACTCACACACACATACACACACTCACATACATATACACACATACACTCACACACATGCACACACTCACACACATACACTCACACTCACACACATATACACACACATACACACACTCACACACATATACACACATACACACACTCACACTGCCTCTCTCACACTCACACACACACTCACACTGTTTCACACACATATACACAGTCACACACATGTACACACACATACACACACTCACATAACATGCACTCTCTCACACATACACACATACACACACAGAGTCCACCCTTAAGGCTGAGTCTTCCCAGCACAGGGCTCATCCTCAGACAACAGAACAGTCCACTGAGGGACGCTCCTTTCCTCAAAGCCTTTCTCGGGAGCTTGGGCTCCACTGTGAGAGCCTTGGAGACCATGACCTGAGGAGGGAGGTACCAGGACAGGCCTTTCATGCAGGATTCTCTGAGCCTGTAAGGATGGTTGAGGAAAGCTTGGGGTTTATACTAACCTGGGGTTTGGTCCTCATTCAGGACCCCACTGCTGTCCTCTGATGGCCTCCCCTAACCTCTCCTGCTTTGTGTCTTTGTTCTTCCCAGCCAGATGACCGGTCCCCAGATCACTGCTGCCCCCCTGGCCTCCTTTAAAGATGAGCTGGACTCCAGTGGCAGCAGCAGCAGTGACAGCAGCAGGAACCCATCCCCTCCAGAGGGTGAAGAGCCTTGGTCCAGGAAAGCAGACTCTCAGCCTGATCGCTACCCAGACTTTGTTCTGATCGATGCCACTGGAGGGGATGAAGACACCCCCAGCCCCAGCCCCAGCGCCAGCCCCAAGCTCGGCCAGGGTGCTCCTCCAAACTTCTGGCCTGGGTCCACGCCGAGCCCAGCTGCCCCCAAGGATGCAGCTTCTGAAGGAGGCCTTCCTGACCCAATGGAGGCATCTGACACGGCCCCCGAGGAACCCGACAAAGAGGAGGGGGATTGGTACTATGGATTGAAGGATGGGCCAGGGGGGACCCTCAAAGATGAGGAGCTATCTGACTTTGAGCCAGACTCCTAGGGCTGGAGAAGGGTTTGGGGGTAGGTGGTCCTCACTGGGGCCAGATCTAGCCTGGCCTCCAGCTCACTGTATGACCTTAGCTGAATCACTTCACCTCACCTCAGTGGACTCATCTATAAAATGGGGATATTCATAAATCACAGGGTTTCTGTAAGAATCCCCTGAAACTGTGGATTGGCAAGTTCTTTGAAAAGGATTGAGGGCTTATGTGAATGTGAGGGATTATTACAACTCCATATGCTTCTCTTGGCACATGAACTCCTCGATGTGGGCAGTCCATCCACTAATGCTGATTGAAACTCATCCATGCCTTCCCTTCTTGTCCTGACTTGGCATACACCCTCTACAAGCCTGTCAGTTTTGAACTGAAGAGACCAGTTATGTGACTGACCCAGGGTCACACTGCTAAGAGAAGATTCAAACCATACCTTCCTGACTCCAAGTCCGGTAGTCTGTCCACAAAACCAGGGGGGTGGAGGCCTTTCTCTTGTGTTAGTATTTCAGAACTCAAGCTGTCTGCTCAGGAGTATGACCAACTGGGACCACTCTGGCTGTGCCCAGGTATCAATGGGAGAGGGCACTCCTCCCTATAGCCTCCGTAATGGCTGGGTGAGGGCCACTGGGGTCCAGTGGAGGCCCAGAGGAGGTGGATGGATGGAAGCATGCTCCGTCGACCACAGTGGCCCCTCTATCAATGCAAGTTTATTTATACCATTACATAGTGCTTTATTTATATACACACAGCATTTGTATAGAACTTTAAAGTTCACAAGGCATTTTACAGTCCTCACAACAACCTGGTGAGGTAGGTGCTATTATTATTTTGTTTTCTTGATGAGGCTAAGAGGGCCCAAGTGATTTGCCAAGGGTCACACACATAGTAAGTGTCTGAGGCAGGATTCAAACTCAGGTCCCGCTTCAATACCTACCTGCCTCCCTCTAAGGATCCTTCCCTATTCCTCCCCTTCCCAGGCCCTGTCTTCCGAACAACTGCACCAGGACGGGGCTGACTCCCCATGCCCCCCATGATGCAGGACGCCCAGGGTCCAGGCGATGGTGGTTCCAACCAGTCTCAGGGTATAGTGAGGCTCTCTCCCTTCCTTCACCCACCCCTCGCCTCCAGGCTGGTCCCAGGTGCTGGACAGGCTTCCTCACTAGGGTTCTGGGTCCTCCCCTCTTCCCTTCTCAGGCTTTTGACCAGCCAGACTCCTTTTTTCATCATCCTTAACCTCAATAACATAATTCATTTATTGTTAATACTGTCAACCAACTATTATTATGGCTTTTAAGTGTGTATGGAAGTAGTTTGAAGGCACCACACAATCAGATTGTCTGAACCAATCAGGAGTCAGGAGATCAAGTCCAGCCTTGACCCTTCCGGTACCTAACTGAGGGACATCGCCAAGGCACTTCTTTATGGGCCTCAATTTCATAACTTTATCATCTGTAAAGGAAGAAGGGGTTGATGGGAGCGGGGAGGCTGTGTAAGGAAGTAAAGGACTGACTTCAGTGTTGGAAAGACCCGGGTTCATTATCATATACAAATAAAATGGAATGTGACTAAGCCTTAAGAAATAAGAGAGGACAGCTTCAAAGATACCTGGGAAGACTCATCTGAACTGATGCAGAGGAAAGTGACCAGAACCAGGAGACCAACCTTGAAAACAGACACATGGTTCAAACCCTGCCTCCTTGTGACCAAAAGGGCCGAGAGGGGACTTTGGGGAGTGCTGCCTCATCCACCGGTCTGATGGACAGCATCCCCTGCAGCCATCAAGAATACAGCCCTCAGGGAAATGAGTCAGGAGCAGACCAGAGAGCTGTGAGAGCAGCTCACAAAGCCCATGCATTTCCCTGAAGAACACCAAGCGATTACTTGTCGATTTGGAATCCTGCATTAAATTAGGCTTCCTTACCTTAAGATGCTTGGATTTTGGCTTTCTTCCAGGGGGTTGGCAGATTAGAAGAAGGGGTGGGGAGGGGGCTAGAAGGTGACTGCTGAGAAGCAAGCGTATTCTAGAAGGAGAGTCTTTGCTGATTGTGCTAGCGGGGGGACATTTAGTACAGGGACAAATTGTCCTTCATGCCCCAGTAACCCCAGAAAGAACCACAGGGTCATTGCACAGGGAGACATCATTCTGCAAACTCTTTAATAACATGGAGTAAAAGCTACCTCAAGGTTGATTTCAGTTGAGTATAAGGGAAAGCTTGCTAACCACTCTGCCCTTGGGAGGAATGGGCCGCCTCTGAATCCTGAAGTGGTTTCCCCAATCTGGGAGGTGCCTAGGTAGAGACCACTTGTTGGAAATGCTGTAGAGGGAGCTAAGCCCCTATTATGTGCCTGGCACTGGGCTAAGGGCTTTACAAATATTCTCTCATTTGGTCCTCACAACAATCCTGGGAACTGTCTTTCTCCCCACTTAACAGCTGAGTAAAGGGAGACAGACACATGTCATGTATCTGGAACCACCTGGCTACTGAGTGTCAAAAGCCAGATCTGAACCCAGGTCTCCCTGCCTCCCAGCCCAGTGTGTCTGAACCCAGGTCTCCCTGCCTCCCAGCCCAGTGTGTCTGAACCCTGGCCTCCCTGCCTCCCGGCCCAGTGTGTCTGAACCCTGGTCTCCCTGACTCCCAGCCCAGTGTGCCACCTAGTGCCTGTGATATACAAGGGTCTTTCTGGGTCTAAGATTCTGTTTTGTGTGATCGTTCTTAATGCTGGGGATGTTCCGGTATTCTCAGCACTGGATCATAGACCACATCCCATCTCAGGTATCTTGTTGGCAGGCTCCAGCCTCAGGTAAGGTGGCACCCCTTGGTTCACATACCCTAGTTATGCGTCATCTTCATTTCACAAATGTGGAAACTGAGGCACAGAGAAGTCATGGGGATGCCATGTGTAGCCAAGGAGTCATTGCTCAGGGGGATGCTTCCCAAGATGGAGGGTGGCAAGAGACTTCAGGCCACCCCTCACTACCCATGAGCCTTTGGGCCATTCCGTGTCCTTGGATTAGTTTTCTCACCTGTAAGATGAAGGGGGAGGGTCAGATTTCTGTCTCTAGATGGAAGATCCTGAGCAGCCTTGGGGGAGGGAGAGAAGGGCCTGTCAGGAACACCTGTTTCCTGGCCTTCATCCCTCTCTCTCCTGAAGTATTTCTACCTCTGGGAACCGAATCTCTGTCAAGAAAGCATGGTGTCACCTGTTATTATCTTAATAAATGTTGATTGGTTGACTGATTGGCTGATAGTTAATGAAGGCATTACATTCTAATCCTAGGTGTTCACGATAGTGACCCTGAGTTATCACTGTGGTACAGAGAGAAAAAAGGCAGAATTGGAAGAAGAGGGACTAGGTTTGAGTCCTGATTCTGAGACATCTTAGCCATAGGGCCTAAGGCAAGTCATTTTATCTCTCTGGGCCTCTTTTCGATTTTATCATGTTACCAATTTATAATTTTATAAATTTTATCATTTAATTTTTTTATCTAGCTTTCCTCTCTGTACAATGAGAGGCTGGAATTAGAGGATCTCAGCACTCCCTTTCAGCTTGAACATTCTGCGATGCATCATTTGAAACAAGTACATTTTTCTTCTAGTATAATTGAGGACTCTTCTGGAAGTGTTGAATCCCTCCAACAAGGCAGATAGCTACCCATTCCATACCTTCTTGCCTGTGTGACTTCTGTTTGTGCCCTCCTGTAAATCCTGGCCCCTAGCTCCACCCAATGGGCTTGGGTCCTTCCTCTAGGTCTTTTGATCTTGTCTACATGCCAATGGAGGCCATGGGCTAGACACTACTGATTCCTGGTTCTCACTATGTGACTGGCCCACCTTTCGATTCATGAATCTTTTCAGGCACCTTTTATACCACTTCAACACAATCCTAGAATCCCAGATCTGAAGCTGGGCGTGGCCTTAGGGACCATCTAGCTCAGCTCCCTCGTTTTACCGATGAGGAAACAGGCTCAGAGGGGCGGTGATTTGCCCGACCTTCGATCCTTTGTAGATTCCATACTTTGTGGCCAAATGACGTCACAGGAAGGAAGTGACTGTCAGAAACATTGCTTAAGCAGATGAGGGGTGAGTATCTCAGGAGAGGCGCCCCTCTACCCAAAGCCTGTCCTGACTGCCCTGCTCAGATCACCTTGTATTCATTATCTGTACCCATGTTGTATTCTCCTTCTAGAATGTAAGCCCCTTCAGGGCAGGGACTGTGTCATTTTTTTCTTTTTTGATGTGGAAATTTCATTCATGGGGGATCCCACGTGTTTCCCCTGAGACTGTGTAAGTTATACAAATTACTAAGAACGAATGGAAAAGTGCTAGGTGAGAGACAAGGAGTGAGCTGTGGGATGGGCATGGAGAGGATGCTGTCTGATGCTCAGGGCTTGCGCTAACTGCCCTCTGTCACTTACTGAGATTCATATCTGTTACTTGGGTGCATGTCACATCCCCCACTGGCGTGTAAGCTCGCTGAGGGCAGGAACCGTGTGGTTTTTCATCTTTGTATCCCCAAGATGCGTAAAGGGTCCACTACCTAGGAAACTATTCATAAAACCTTTTGTTGCCTTGAACTCACTACTTGACCCTGCTCAAATTTGTTCTGCGCTCTAAGCTTCAGTTTCCTCATTTGTAGAATGGGGACAACAAAGCCTGTCCTGCCGAACTCATAGGGCTATTCCGAGGGATATAAATAATTTTGTAAATGATAAAGGGCTACACAAATCGTGTCACTTCCACCTTCCGAGGTCAAGCAGAGCAAGGCTGAGCTTTCTTTCTGTTGGCAGCCCTTCACAAATCCTCAGCTCGGTTTTAAACTTCTAAACTAGACAACTGCCCTAAGAATTTTGGGACACCCTGAACTGGAGGGCAGCTGTCACAGTCCACTCCAAGAATCCTCTTCTTGCAGCTATGAGCCTTGTGTAACAGGGTCTTCAGTGTTCTTCCCATCCCGGTCTCTCTTCTCTGGTCTTCAGGTCATTGGAGTCCTTCCCAATACACCCCAGTGGTGCCTTTGCTGGGTGGGTCACCCCTGCTCAATGAGGAGTACTCGAGCAAAATAACTCTTAGAATGTCAAAGACAGAGATGGTGCCACGTTGGGCATCATCTAATAGAGCAGTGAATCTGGCCAGGAAAATGCTTTGTCGTTTCCTTGACAAATGATGCTCCAGTGAAGACATCTACCAAGCAAAAGTGTCCCAGTGTCTGCTATGGCCAAAGGAGGTTCCTTTTGACTTTGGCCCATCTTGGAGGGCTGGGAGCTTTCCACTTGGAAGTCTTGCCTTACTTGGACTCACTTCTGTTGGCAACTGGGGAGTTGGGCACTTAACATGGAAGTCTTGGGGGCTATCAGCCCAGATTGTACCAAAAAGTGGGTGTCTCGGGGGTCTAGTGAATCTTACTGAATCCATGATATGGAGCAGAGAGCCTTAGACTCAGGGCCAAGAGACCTGAATCCTAGTTCTGGTCCTGCCCCTAAATTGCCATGTGATGCTAGGCCAGCTGGGGATCACCGTAGTGCACAGAGAGCCAAGCCTGAAGTCAGGAAGACTCATCTTCCTGGGTTCAAATACAGCCTCAGACTCTTACTAGCTTTGTGACCCTGGGCAAGTCACTTCATCCAGTTTGCCTCAGTTTCCTTATCTGGAAAATAAGTTGGAGAAGGAAATGGCAAACCAATCCAGTATCTCTGCCAAAAAAATCCCACATGGGGCCACAGAGAGTGGGACATGACTGAAATCACTGAGAACAGCACACCTGGGCCAGGCACTTTCCTACTCTAAATGGGATCATTCCCCTTTGTAAAATAAAGGAGCTACAAGAAGTGATTTTAAGGTTCATCCCAGCTCTCACGTTCTACGTTCTAAGACATTTTCTGTTCTAAGGTCTCTCCCAGATCTGACGTTCTCTATTCTGAGGGCCTTCCCAGATCTGACATTTTGTGTTCCAACATTCTATGTTCAAACTAAGAGCCGTGTGAAGAACCCAGTACCAGGTACTGGGATGGAAGTGGGGGTGTACAAAGATCCAGAAGAAATATACCCTTCCTTCAAAGGGCTTTCAGTCTAAAAGGGTGGACAAGACAGGTATGCATAAATACAGGTAAATAATAATAAATAAAAAAATTAAAATTAAAATTTAAAAATTAAAAAAATTAAAGATAAAGAAGTAAAATAAAATAAATTAAAATGCAGATAAATAACAATACATGCCATGTGTCAAGGCTGCATGTGATTTATTTCCAAATGAGTAATACCACTCACATGTAAGGAGGTCTCCATGGGCTGGTATGATCAGGGCAGGCTTCCTGGAAGGGGAGGCAAAAAGCTGACAAAGCTTAGAGAGAGCTCCTGTCTTTTTCTCTGCCTGCCTACTCTGAGCTTTCTTTCCTTTCCTACACCTGCCTTTTCCCCAAGGGTCACTTTCAGAGAAGTCACCCTGGGTTTGGGTTGAGGAGAGATGTCAACATTGCCCAGATGGAGGCCTCTGTTTACAGCCAATACAGATGGCGGCTCCTTCCTTCTCCCTCAGGGCTCTCCACGTTAGCTGGTTCAGGAGCCTGGTTCCCCCAGGGGGCTCCTGGGCAACCCACAAATCTGCTCCAGCCCAGGGCTTTGCTCCAACAGCCTTTTCTTCATTTGTTTGCTTCTAAAACAAGGCCTGTGCTCCATGACCTCAGAGGTCCTGATGAGTCCCCTGCTGAGATCTGCTCAAGTGGGTGGTGGACAGGGAGCCCTTCTTGCTTGAGAAGAGGCCCAGCAGAGGGTTTCTGGGCAGTTGCTTAACCAGATGCACCCTTAAGGCACTACAGCAAATCCCACGAAGTCTAGAAGAAAGGGAGCCCTGGAAACTCAAGATATCTAGATTAAAGAGAGGAGGCTCCCCCTTCTCCCTCCCTGCCACCCCTTACTCTAAGTAGGGAATAAGCAGCAAGGGCCAGCTGCCCTCTCGAGGCCACCATCTGGGGAAGAAGCTTCTGCAGAGGAGGGACCAGCTGTGCCCACCAACTGCTGCCCCGCTGCCCACATAGAGGGCAAGAAGCCAACCTAGCAATGAGGCACCCCAAGGGAGAAAAGGGAGGCTGCAGGAATGGTACCCCTGGGCCTAGCTGCCTGGTAGTGCCAGTTGGCTCTCTCTGGTAGTGACAAGGAAGGCGAGCCCCTTCTCTACAATGATTTCTCCCCTCAGTGATGGCTCTGGGAGCTGGCATGGAAGCAGAGCTGGTGGTCTGAAGGGCACTGTCATTCCACAGGCTCTTGAGTTCAGGGTCATGGACTGTTCCCATCAGGCTCAGAGGGGAGAAAGTGGTCAAGATGGTGCTTTTACTTGCTTGGCACATACCACCTCCTGCCTTTTTCTCAGTGTGACTTAGTATTTCAACTTGGTTGGTCGGCCTTCCCTGGGCAGCAAAAGGCCTCACCAACACTGGTCACTTAGGAAGGAGGAAGACAAGGTGGTCACATTCCACATTGCTCCCACCGAGTCTGCCGGTCCATTGTCTCCTGCTGAATTTGTGATGGATGGTGTGTGTATGTGTGTGTGTGTGTGTGTGTGTGTGTGAGTGTGTGTGTGTGTCTGGTACCTAGCAAAGTTATCTCACACATAGAAGACAGGATTAAATTGAATTTTCTATTCTATAAACTCAACAGCTGGTCAAAAACACTAGTTTGATATAGAAAGGCTGAATACTTAGTTAGGAGACTGATGCATTAATATCTGATAGTTCACTCTAAGCCCCAGGGCATCAGTGGGTCTGAGCTGAGCTGGGGACACAATTCTTTGGCTGGAGGGTGGTTCTCCATCTGCAGTCATAAAATATTGAACTGGATAATTGAATGTATGAGCTGGAAGAGAAATGTTTTCATTCAGCTCTTTCTTCTCCATGTTATAGATGAAAAAAACTAAGACCCACAGAAAATTGCCTTGCTCTGGCTTCATTTCCTAGTTCTTTCCATTTCAATATAGCTGCCTGGCAGTTTTGAGCTTTTTTGGTTATATTTGTATGTTTTTAATTTGTTATTTGACCTTGGTGCCCTTGGGCTGGTCACTTGTCCTTCTGTCCAGCCATCTGTGAAATGGGCATCCCCAGGCAATGAGCCTGATGGGCCCCAGGCTGAGGTCCTCAGGGATGAAAGGCAGTGAGCTGCTCCCTGGGGCAGTGCCTAGTTGGGGCTCTTGTGTCCTGTGGT
The DNA here is from genome assembly GCF_028583685.1 of Petaurus breviceps papuanus. Classification (NCBI taxonomy): domain Eukaryota; kingdom Metazoa; phylum Chordata; class Mammalia; order Diprotodontia; family Petauridae; genus Petaurus; species Petaurus breviceps. The sequence continues at coordinate 21,278,924 of NW_027185850.1, read as the reverse complement.
TAGTGATAGGGAACCCTGCTCACTTCACTGGCCAGGCCTTCATCTCCCTGCCTAAAATCAACCCAACCTTTTTTTAACCTAAGCACACTAGACACCTGAGCCCAACATAATGCAGTCCTATCACACTGGAAAAAACCTGCCTGGCAGAGGTGACCATAAAAGGTGAAGCAATAATGATGATATAAAATTAGTTAACTTTTTACATGAACAAAATCAAAGCAGCTACAAGGGGAGCTGTCAATTGGGAAAGAAAATGCTTTGCATCCAATGTCTTTGAAGAAGATCTAAGATCTTGGGGCGGCCAGGTGGCTCAGCGAGTAAGAGCACTGGTTCCAGTGTTGGGATGACCTGGGGATCAAATCTGGGCTCAGACACTTAGCACCCACCCAGAAACACCTGGCTGTGTAACCTTGAGCAAGTTACTTAACACCAATTGCTTAGGG
>NW_027185850.1:21224382-21278471 GCF_028583685.1 Petaurus breviceps papuanus | reverse complement strand
CAATTGCTTAGGGGCAGCCAGGTGGCTCAGCGGGTAAGAGCACTGGCCCCAGTGTCGGGATGACCTGGGGATCAAATCCGCGCTCAGATACTCAGCACCACACCCAGAAATAACTGGCCGTGTAACCTTGAGCAAGTTACTTAACCCTGATTGCTTTAAAAAAAAAAGATCTAAGATCCAAGACGTGGAGGGAGTTAATACAAATATGTGCGGCCATGAGCCACTCCCCAATAGATCAGTGGCCAAAGGAGACGGACAGGCCATTTTCTTTTTCATCGTTTTGGAAGGGGGCCGGTAGGGTAATTGGGGTTAAGTGACTTGCCCAAGGTCACACGGCTAGTGTCTGAGGCTGGATTTGAACTCAGGTCCTCCTGACTGCAGGGCCAGTGCTCTATTCACTGTGCCACCTAGCTGCCCCGAAATCATTAAAAAAAAACAACAGACTATCAACAACCATGTGAAAGAGTCCTCCAAGTGACTACAAATAAAAGAAACAGAACATAAATTGCATCTCATGGCCTCTGTGGCAAGACAGTCACACAACGCAGGGAAGGAAGGAGGAGGGATGGAAGGGAGGAGACGCAGCACGTTGGCCTCAATGCAGATGGAAGGATGCCAGGCCCCAGGGCCCCCAGTGCCTCAGGAGCTCAGAGAGCTGGGCCTTGGGAGGGGTCCAGAGGCAGGGAAGGTGGGAAGGCCTGGAGCTCCTTCATCTGCTCTCTCTTCCTGACTGGCAGCGGGAATGGGCTTTGCATATCCCAGGGATGAGTGTGGAAGATGATGAGAAGCCAGGGGTGGGGAGGGAGCCCCTGGTGACTGGTGCTCCTGCTGCCCAACTGCCCAGCTAGGGCTACTCACTGTTAAATGAATTAAGAAAATATCAAATATCATACTGGGAGAGCACAGACTGTGAGAGCTAGGCAGGAAATTAGAACAGGGGAAGCAATAATAGAAATGGACAGATCTAGAAGGAATCTTAGAACAGGGAGTGTTCTGTGGAAGGGCCTCAGAAAAGGGAATGTCAGGGCTGGGAGGGTCCTGAGAACAGGGGATGTCATGGCTTGGAGGGGCCTGAGAACAGGGGATATCAGAGCTGGGAGGGGCCTGAGAACAGGGGATGTCAGAGCTGGGAGGGGCCTGAGAAGAGGGAATATCAGAGTTAGAACTATCTAACAGGAGCTATAGAACATGCACAAAGCTGCCCTGACCACTTCCTGTCATCACTAGAGAACCTGAGCGTCCCCATATGGGCCAGCTCTTTACGTGAGTGGCCCCTTTCCCCTGGATCTCTTCTATTCCTGTCTTCAGACCAAATGTCTTCCCATAAAGGGTGATACAGAGGCCGCTCACCCTTTTCTCCAGTTCTGGCCAAATGGCTACTACGCCCTCTGGGCATCTAGAACAAGGTGGTGGTTAGATGAGCCTGAGCAGGGCCTCTAGTTGTCTTCTCTGCCTTGTGTTTCTTTGCCTGCTCACAGGTGACCACACAATGAGCCTGAGATGGACACATCCAACTTTGGAAGCAGCCTGTGGACTCCAGAGCCCCAGATGCCCCGGGACCCTTAGGCAGAACTGACCGGTAGCAGGGGGTGTTTCTGGGCCAGAGAAAACGACCCAAAACAAGAGGATGAGCCGGAGCCCCGGCTTCTTTAGCCCAAAGACAGGACTTGGAGGGAAGGCTGGAGACACTGGAGAGTCAGGTGAAATGTAACACAGCAGCTGGGTGTCCTACAAAGTGTGTTCTGTATTGACAGCTTTGATTCCCAAGTTCCAGAAGAGCACCACAGTGGTTATAAGCTACCGTGCCAGGTTTGAAGGGCTTTGGTCTACTTGTGCTTGTTGAGGACTGCCCATCCCCTGATGGGGGTAGGAGATGGACCTGGGACACAGAAGGAACCATACGTGTTGTAGACATGGGCAGTAAGGGCGTGTTGTTACAAGGGTTTTCTTTTCTTTTCCCAATGGGGGCTGGGGTAGGGTTTTTGTTTATTGTTCCAAGTAGATCATTGGAAAAAATTAAACTTAGAAAAAGAAAAAAGTCGTGCTTGTAAGCCTTGTATGCTAAGCATGAACTGTCCCATAACTGATTAATATTAGTACATTGAATAGATTTCCACACTCCCCACCCACCCACTTTGGGAGATCTTAGACATGAGTCAAACCTAAATTCTAAGTAATTTTTCCATGGGACCCCAAGATGGGAGAATAATGAACCAAAGAATTTGAGAAAAGGGCTCTGATCCTTCTTTCAGGCAGACAGAGCCCTGACAGACTGAACTCAGTCACCATGTACATGGTGCAGAGGCCTCCAGAGTAGCGAGGGCTGTTAGTGCAGAGGGAGGTGAAGTAACTCCCTAGCTTCTTGGGCCTAGCTGTTGTTAGAAATTTTTAGACATAGAATGTCAGATCTGGAAAGGACCTAAGAGTTCATCATTTTCACACAAGAAGAAAAAAAATTTAGAGAAGGGAAGTGATGTCGTGCCATAAATTCATTGTCCGACCCAAGACAGGAACCTAGCCTCAGGCTCCTAAGCCAGTGTCCTTTCCACCCTACCATGGCTGGCTCCCCTGACTACCCAGCACTTTCAAGCTTTGCTTGCTACCCTGACAGTCTCATGACCTTGGGTTGGTCATTTGGCCTTCTTGTGGACCATCTGCAAAAAATGAATGTTCCAAAGCATTGAGCCCTGAAAGCCTCAGGCTATAGTCCTGAGTGATGAAAGGCCAATTGCTGCGCCAATGCCCTGTGGTCAGTGATGGGGAACCCAGCTGGGAAGCCTTCACCCCCCAGCCTGGAAACAGCACAACAGCACCCTGCTCCCTTCAGGTTGGGAAAAACCCCAAATCAAGGGAATTCTGCATCAGCCTCCTGGCTGATAGCTCTCCTTTCATGTGATACCGGCTTCTATATGTCTCACAGACTATATCAATAAAAAAGCAACCACACCATACATTCATAAAGTTGGCAGGGACCTCAGAGGCATGTGCTCCAACATGTATGTAAGCAGGAGTCTCCTCAAGAGATTTAGCAATAGATTCTCTCGTAATCCCTATTTGAATACCTCCAGAGACGAGAAACTCATTACCTTACATTGTTCCATTTTGGGAGAATTCTGAATATGATCAAGAACAATTCAGTTCAATCAACATTCACTAAGTGTGCCAGGCCCTGAGCTATGTCCTGGAGATATGAAGAAAAGAATGGAGTTGTCTCTACCCTTGAATGCTTAGGTTGTCCTGGGAAGAAATTCTTAGGATCACAAATCTAGGAAAGGCCTCAGAAGACATCAAACCCAACAATTCCATTTTACAGATGGGAAAACTGAGGTCTGGAGAAGTTTACCCAAAGTCACATAGTTAAATACCGAAACTGGGATTTGAGTGCAGGTCCTGGGACTTTAAGTGGGCAAATGAGTGGCAGCATGGTGAAGAGAATGCCAGGCCTGGAGTCAGGAGGAGTCATCTTCCTGAGCTCAAATAGGACCTCAGACACTTAACTAGTTGTGTTACCTTGAGCAAGTCACTTCACCCTGTTTGCCTCAGTGTCCCCAGCAGGAGAAGGAAATGGGAAACCACTCCAGTGTCTTTGCCAAGAAAACCCCAAATGGGGTCACAGTCAGACACAACTGAAAATGACTGAACAACGACAGTCTGAGACTACAAATCCAGCCTGTTGCCTACTGATCATGCTGTCTTTTCCTTATATTGAGCTCACATCATATATGTTTATGGAAGGATGGGACTCAACTGTCTTAGTTCATTAAAAGTAAATAAATGATAAAATGCTCCTTTCTGGTACCTTAATCAGGTAAATTACCCCTTTGCCACTTGGACTCTGTATGAACCGGTATTGTCGCTGACTTTGGTAGGGGAGAGTGTTTTTATCAATTATTCTTACTCTGCCACCTTAGTCGATATCCCTTTCTAAAAACAAATTCTGGCTGACTTATTGACAAAGCACTCCAGTGGGGGCTCATGAGCTAAAAGCATTAGAAAGGCCCTCCCCCAGTTCCTTAGGCTAACCCTAGAGCCATTAAAGGTGACCAAGCTGAGCTCTGGGAGCCTGACTTGTTCTGGCAACTAGAAAGCTGTGTGTGCGAATGTGTGCGACTCTTACACCTCTTGGCCCCCTTACATCTGCATCTAGTCTTGCCCTTTCGGACCAAGCAGGAGTCTAATCTCTTCCACCAAAGAATCCTGGCACTCGCGACTCCACGGTCATTTAGCCTCAGTTAAAGGAGATGGTGTGGATAAAAGTCCTTTGTTATCATTGAGTGCTATGAACCACATTATTTATTATGTTATTATATTTGTGAAGGAGACAGGGCATTAGCCCCTGTTTTATAGACAAAGAAACAGAGGTCCAGGGCAGGAAGGAATAGTTAAAAACAGCAATAGTCTGAGAGTTAGGAGATGAGTTTGAGCCCTTGTTCTACCAACATTTCTAGGGCTAAGCAATGAGGATACAAAGTATCTTCTCTCTGGGCCTCAGTTTTCCCATCTGAAAAATGAAGGGATTGAACCAAGTCCATTCCAGATGTGACATTAGGCGATCTTATGATCTGCCTAAGATCACACATTCAATCCAACTCAGCATTTATGAAGTGGTTGTTACAGGCTTGGGACTGTGCTGTGTTTGGGGTACACAAAGACAAAAACAAAACACTTGAGTGGAAGACTCCAGACTTGTAGGTCAGTGTCCTGACTCCCCATGCCATACTCTCTCCAGCTCATTCCCAAGAACCCATAAGGAGCCAACGTCCATGGGCGGGGTCCGGGAAAGGGGAACCTGAGAAGTGGGTTGGAGTGAGCCCGGTGAGGACACCCGACAACGGGAGGGGATGGGGAGAGGGAAATAGGGAGGAGGCAGTCAGAAAGGGTACTGAGATTCATAGAATACAGATTCTGGAACTCAGGACAAAGAAAGTCACAGCTAGAAAGAGCTTTAAAATAGAGAGTGTTATAGAACAGAAAATGCAGATCCAGAAAGGTTCTTAGAACATAGAATGTCAGAGCATAGAACCTAGAACATTAGAGCTGAAGGGTCCTTAGAAGGGAGAATTTTTAGGCAAAATGAGGATTGTAGCTTGCCCAAGATGACTGTCATCTTCTCAGTTTCACAAAGGACCAGCCCAGTTGGTTTGTTTGCGCTGATCAGTTTAAAACCTGATCTTTTAAACCCTACTCAGCATTCTCCAGAATTCGGGTTTGTGGGTGTGGGTGTTGGTGGGAGTGTTCTGTGGTCTCGGTGATTCTCCTGAGTAACTCAACCAATGAAACCTTCAAGCTCTGGGTCTCAAAGCCCCTGAAGCCTGGGCTGGGCCAGGCCAGGTCTGAACACCATGCTGGGGTGAGGATCAGAGAAATATTTCCCAAACATCGCAGGCAAGGGTGGGACTGGCTAGGGGAAATACTTGTTGTAAAGCCTGCTAGGGATTGTGTAAGTGCTGGTCTTCCAGTCAAGAAGTTCGATCCTGAGTTCAAATCCTGTCTTAGATATGAGCAAATAACTTAACCTTTCAGCCTTTCCTGCACCCAAACCAGAAAGTACTCTGTTCAGCTCACCAAAAAAAAAAAAATCACTCACCTCGGTCTTAGGTTATGATCCCCAAAACAACTAAATTAATTATTATATTATATAAGTGATTATTATATTATATATTGTTATTTTTTTAATTAAATTAAAAGGGAGAGGGGGAAGAAAATTGTTCTAATTCTGGAACTAGGGACAGTTTAAATAGTGACAATATCAGGCACCATAATGGAATAGTACTAATATCTCTTTTTTTCTTAGTGTATTTTTTCCAATTTTTAACACTTTTATTTAAAGTTTTGAGTTCCAAATTCCATCATTCCCTCTCCATGTAGGTTATACACATGCAATTATATAAAACAGCTACATATTAATCATTTCATCTAAGAAGACTCAAATAAAAGAAAAACAAAAGAAAGTGAAAAATAGCCTGCTTCAGTCTGTATTCAATCAAGATCAGTTCTTTCTCCAGAGGCGGATAGTACGCTTCATCATTAGTCCTTTGGGCAGGAATTGTCTTGGAATCACTGTATTGCTGAAAACAGCCAAGTCATTCACAGTTCTTCATCCAACAATGTTGTTATTATTACTGTGTACAATGTTCTCCTGGTTCTGCTCCCTTCACCATGCATCAGTTCATGTAAGTCTTTCCAGTTTTTTCCGAAATCATCCTGCTTGTCATTTCTTACAGCACAATAATAACATCCCATTACAATCATAAACCACAGCTTGTCTAGCCATTCCCCAATTGATGGGCATCCCTTCGATTTCCAGTTCTTAGCCACCACAAAAAGAACTGCTATAAATGTTTTGTACAAATAGGTCCTTTCCCCTTTTTTTGGAATATAGGCCCTCATAATATATTGCTGGGTCAAAGATATGCACAGTTTTATAGCCCTTTGGGCATAATGCTAAGTTGCTCTCCAGAATGGTTGGATCAGTTCACAACTCCACCAACAATCCATTCCTCTCTCAGTTTTCTCACATCTCCTCCAACTTTCAACATCTTCCTTTTTTTTTTTGTCATATTAGCCAATCTGATAGGTGTGAGGTGGTACCTCAGAGTTGTCTTAATTTGCATTTCTCTGATCAATAGTGTTTTAGAGCGTTTTTTCATATGACTATAGTTAGCTTTGAGTTCTTTGTCTGAAAACTGCCTGTTCATATCCTTTGACCACTTATCAACTGGGTATGAGTTGTATTTTTATAAATTTGATTCAGTTCTCTATATATTTGAGAAATGAGGCCTTTATCAGAGATACTTGTTACAAAAAAACTTTCCCCAGTTTTCTATTTGCCCTATAACTTTGGTTGCACTGGCTTTGTTCGTGCAAAAATATTTTAATTTTATATGATCAGAATTATCTATTTTACATTTTATAATGTGCTCTATATCTTCTTTGGTCCTAAATTCTTCACCTATCCATAAATCTGACAGATAAACTATTCCATTCTCTTTTTGCTTTTTTGGAGGGGCAGTTGGGGTTAAGTGACTTGTCCAAGGTCACACACCTAGTTTTTGTGCCAAGTGTCTGAGGCTGGATTTGGACTCAGGTCCACCTGACTACAGGGCTGGTGCTCTATTCACTGTGCCACCTAGCCGCCCCTATTCCATGCCCTCTTAATTTGCTTATGGCATCATCTTTTATGTGTAGATAGTGTACCCATTTTGACCTTATCTTGATATACAGTGTAAGAAGTTGGTCTATACCTAGTTTCTGCCACACTGTTTTCTGATTTTCCCAGAAGTTTTTGTGAGATAATGAGTTTTTGTTCCAAAAACTTAGATCTCTGAGTTTATTATATGCTAGCTTACTATGGCCTTTTACTATGATGTAATTTATACCTAATCCATTCCGCTGACCGCACTCTATTTTTCAGCCAGTACCAGATTGTTTTGATCATTTCCACTTTATAATAAGTTTGAGATCTGGTACAGCTAGACCACCTTCTTTTGCATTTTTTCCCCATGGATTCCTTTGATATTCTTGCTTTTGGTTCTTCCAGATGAATTGTGTTACCATTTTTTTCTACCTCTATACAGAGAATTGGGGTCCCTCCAGGCCAGGCCAGCTCTTTTCTGCCTGACCTCCTTCCTGAGCTTGGTTCTCATTCCCACCAGGCATCAGGTTTGGCCTTCTCATGGCCTGTCTAATGACCTTGTCCTGAGGTGAGCAGAAGCTGCAGGGAAGTCAGCTTTCCCAGCGCCTGCTCTTGTCTGGGAGACCCACAATTCCCTTCAGGGTCCTTCCCCAAGCTCTCCCTCACAGATTCTAGACTTCCCTCCATGGGAAGCACAGCTGGGCTTGCCTGGGGGTGCCTGGAACTTCCAAATTCCAGCTCAGGGCCCAGGGCAGGTTTAAACATTGCTAGTTACTCAGAGTCACATTCCTGCGTGGTTTTATGAGCTCTCTAGGACCCCAAGGCACATCCCAGCATCCACTGTGGCCTTGGACGGGGCCACAAGCAGCTGAAACTCACCTTGAATAGGTGGAGAGGGATGGTTCCCCATGGGCAGAGGAAAATTACTCATTCACTTGGGAAAAGAGAGATCTGACTTTTTCCAGAGAGGAAGGTCACAGAATTCTACCCATAAAGCTAGAGGAGACTTCAGCGAACCAACATCCTCATTTCATAGATGAGGAAATGGAAACACAGACAGATTTGTCCAAGGTCATTTGGAGAGCAAGGGTCAGAGGCAAACTTTGAACCCAGTGTCTCTGAGTCCTTCCCCCCCTCCCCATTCCTCCTCTGTAAAATGAGGACTTGCCCTTCTATAGTACTTTAAGGTTTGGAGAAATCCTGAGGAAGCTGATTCATTGAAGACCCCTCCTCTATTCCAACAGTATCAATCATCTGATATGATTCTAAGTTCATTACACTTGGCCCAGAGCTCTGAGCTGCAGATGGTAAGATCACTTGTATAATCACAGGAAGCTGGAGGCAAGCCCTCCACCCTTGAATTTCCTTATCGTGGTAAGTTCGGTTCTGGCCTAAGTATCGTGGAGTTCGGTTCTGGCCTAAGACACTTAACACCCACACAAAAATACTAGCCGTGTAAACTTGGGCAAGTTACTTAACCCAAATTGCCCTCTAAAGGGCAAAAAAAAAAAAAAAAGAAAGAAAGAAAGTTAATGGCCAGGCCAGGACTTGGCCCCAAGATTGCCAACTGTTTGTCCATTCCACTAATAAAGCACTAATGGTGGAACCAAAGATTCTTACAATTGTAGGACACGCAGAATGGAAAGCGACCTTAGAGCCAAGAACAGACTATAAGAGGAAAGAATGTTAGGGGATGAGGGAAGCTTGGGGCATGTAATGTTGGAGTTGTATGGAAACTTAGAACACAGAATGTCAGAGCTGAGAGGGACCTTGGAACATAGAACGGTCAGAGTTTGGAGGGACCCTAGAACACAGAATGTTAGAGCTGGGAAGGACTCTAGAACATAGAATGTCAGAGCTGGGAGGGATTCTAGAACATAGAATGTCAGAGGTCAGTGGGACCTCTGAACACAATGTCAGGGCTAGAAGGGGCTTGCTCAGGGCCATCGTGCTACAAGCTGGCAGGGAAACCCCAGTGCCTTGACTCTCAGCCCAGCTCTGTGAAGCTGAAGGATGCCATTGGCGTCAGTGCAGCCAGTGGGAGCCAGGCCAGCCTTGTTCTCCCCTGCTGGGAGGTAGGCTCTGCCCAGCAGCCTCCTTCCCTGTAGATGTCTGTGGGGTGACCTCTCCTGGCAGAGCTGGACATTGCAGCTGCTCAGGGTGAGGCAAGAGTCTGAGGAGGGTGAGCAGGAGGGAGACGACTGAGCAAAGAATCCCCTTCCTTTGACCTCAGCACATTCAGGTATTTTAAACAGAAGTTAAGGGTCCAAAGAGTTATGTTGGCTCTGGGAAAATACCCAATCCCAGAGCCAGAGTTTAAGCCCATATGATCTAGTGAAAGGATGGACCTGGGCTCACTGAGCCTCAGTTTTCTTCTGGGAAATGAAGGCAACACCTGCTCTGCCCCTCCCTCCAGGAGAGTGGCCAGAATGCTGCTCATTGAGCCAGGAAGATCTGAGTTCAAATCCACAAATCATTAACCCCTTAGCAGTTCTCTCATCTGTAACACAGGGACAATAACACCCTGAATTAGCATTGCATAGTGACCAGGGTGCTCTGTTTTGAGCCATGGAGATGTGGGTTCAAATCACTTAGCCTCAGTTTCTATATAGGCATCTGTAAAATGGGGATTATTTTGTAGCTATGTCACAAGGCTCCTGTAAGAATCCACTGAGAAAGTATGTGTATATGCATATACACACATATTAAAATACATATTTACATTTTAATATTTACTTGTATATGCATACACACATATATAAAATGCATATTTATATATTTGTATATATTTCTGTATGCACACACATATATAAAATATATATTTACTTGTGTGCATACACAAATATGTGAAATATGTATGCATATATTTTATACATATTACATTATACATACAAGCTATTATCAGTATTATCTCTAGCCTGTAAAACCCTATTGAAGTGGGAGGAAGGCCATGAAGGCCAGGCTTCTTCACCTTTTTTGTGTCCTGGACACTCCCCACCCCCAGGGGCAGTCATTCCATCCATGGACCCCTTCTAAGAATCATGTCTGTAAATGCTAAAATGAAACACATGGTATTACAAAAGGAACCAATTATATTGAGACAGTTATCCAAGTATCTTTAACAGCCAAAAGTACAGACCCTGCATAACAGCTCCAGTCCCAAGGATCAGTGTGTCCTGCAGATTTCCTGTCCTATAGTGTTGTAGCTCTGGAGCTAACAATGGAAAGGTAGGTAGGTAGGTAGGTAAGTATGTAGGCAGGGAATGTGGAGGCCCTTGAATGCCAGACTGATTGTATCCTCTAGGCTGGAGGGAGCCAGTGAGAACACTGGAGCAGGGAAGGGGCCGTGCTCAGACAAGGGCCCTGGCAAGCTCGGGCTGCCAGTATGTGCTGGATGGATTGGAGGGAGAGTTATGGGAACAGAGGAAGCCTGTGGGAAGGTTGTTGAAATCACAGGGGTGAGAATATGGGGGAGAGCAGGAATATCACACAGAAGAAAGCCCAAACCAGAAAAACCGCAGATGTGATGCTTAATTCCTCTTCTGAAATGGCCCAGGGAGATCCAGTGTCCCAGAAAAAAACCCTTCTGTTCTTACAAGAAATGTGCCTTCCATTTCTCTAGCATTTTAATGTGGCAACAATCTTTTTCTCCCATTTTCTTGCTGGATCCTTAGAGTCTATCAGCGAGCATTTTATAAAGTTTATACTATGAACCAGGCACTGGACTGGCATAGAGAGCTGGAAAGAACTTTCAAGGTCATCCATCCCAACCCACACGATTTAGGCCCAGAGAGGGGAAAGAGGCTTGCCCAAAGGCACACTGAAAGTGAGTGGTAGCCTAATTATCTCTGATTTAAACTCGAGGAAACAGAGGTCCAGGTAAAATAAGTCACCCAAGGTCACCAAGAAAGTTAGTGGAAGAACCAGGACTAGAACCCGGTGTTTTGTGGGGTCTTGGGAGGGAGCACAGGTCTAGAGCTGGAAGGAACTTCAAAGACCATCTAGTCCAACTCCCCTCCTTCTCCATTTTACAGATGAGCAAACTGAGGCCCAGAGAGGTAGCAATAGGAAGGGAGATTTGAACCCTGGTCTCCTGACTTCAATTCTCCAGCTTTCCTGCTCACCAGCATTCTTTTTATCACTCCCACAAGGCCGGGAGGGCCTTAGCTTCCCTTCAGAGTAGGCCTGAAGTTCTGACATAATTCTGGGCCTGGCATTTTGAGTTTCTATCCTTCAAAGGCCAGAAGAGCAGAGACAAAGAAGTAAGGGGAAGGGAAAGAGGAAGAGATGGAGGAAAGGAGGGACATGCCGCCAACTTGGTAGAGGAAGAAAGAGCTCATGGATCAGGGATGAAGTCATGGAAAGAAGCTTGGAAAAGGAAAGCCAGCAGACATCCCCATTTTAAAAGGAATAAATGGAGTGAGAAAGTGACTGGTGAAAACAGAAAGGGGAGGGGCATCGCTAGATGAACACAGCCCGGACAGGATCAGGAAGGGGGTGGTCAGGAAATAAGGGGCTTGCTTCAAGGTTAAGTTGACTTGAACCATTCCCTTGGGCTGGTGCGGCATCCCCTCTGCCCTCCATGGTCCACCTGAAGTTGATGAGGACAATGAAGCTCTTCTTTTAGAATTTTCCTGGTATAAAATGGAGTGGAGGGTTCTTTTCTCCAGTGGCCTGTGTTGGAAAGAACTCTCCAGCCCATCTCTTGGGAAGGGGAGGGCTTGGGAGAGAAGAGGGAAGAAGAGGTACTCAGAGAGAGGCAGCCTAGGGTAGTGCAATCAGTAAGATGTGGGTGAAAATCCAACCTCAGACACTTATTAGTTGTGTGACCCTGGGTAAGTCACTTAAATTCTCTGGGATTGTTTCTTCATTTGTAAACAAAGCAGTTCTTCATTTGTGAATGAAACTAGATGGTCTCTTACTACTCTAAATCCCATAATCAGACATTAGATCCACATAACACAACCCCCATCTCCAAGTGGGTCAAATCCCAGTGGAATTCAGGAAGAAAACAGCTTTGGATTGTGGTGGGGGATGGGGGAAGGAAGACAAGGTTCAAGACAAATTCTTGAAAAACACTCCTATAAAAATGACTGATATTAGCAGACCCAAGATGGCGGATTAGAGGCCATCCATCTCAACAACTTTAAAGTAATGCTTCAAATAAATTTTGGAGTAGCAGAGCCAACAGAAGGTCAGGGTGAGACATTTTCCCAGCCTAAGAAAATTCGGAGGCTGGATGAGAAGTTTGGGCCAATGGGGTGGAAGCCTGTCCAGAGCCCACGCACAAAGCAGTAGCAACAGCAGCTTCTTCAGGAGCTCTAAGCCCCGAGATGGGAAAAGGGTCAGACAACTGGTTAGAAAGAGATTATAGGGAGCCCTATGCTGGCCCTGGGTGCAGATGGCTCTGATCGACAGCTCTGTTGCCCATATACAGCTCTGGTCATAGTTCCAGGGTGGAGGGGAGCATTAAGAGTTAGTCACAAGGGAGCAGGGACCCTGGTCTCCGTTCCAAGACAAAGAGGAGGACTAGTATTTGTAGCCACAGGTGACCAGGACCCTTCCTGGGCAAAGACCAGAGCACAGACCAGGAAAGCAGTGACCACACTTCTTCAAATATCACCCCACCTTGAAAACAGCAAAAACTTGCAGGTCCCCAGAACTAGTTCTGAAAACAGCAGCATAAAAAAGCTTTGAGATAGTGCCTTCCCACTCCCAGGCGAGTTGAGCCCAACTTTAACATAAAATTCAAAGTCAAGAAATAGTCTGGAAAAATTAGCAAACAATAAAAAAGAATATCATCATAACAAACTACCACACTATCAGAGAAGACCAAGACATAAACTCAGAAGAAGACAACAGTGTGAAAGTGGCTACAAAAAAAAAATACTAATTGGACCCAAGCCCAACAAGAGTTCCTTTAAGAAATAAAGAAAGAAATGAGTGGTAGAGAAAAATTGGGAAAATAAGTAACAGTGATGCAAGAAAATTATGAAAGAGAATTAACAGCTTGATAAAAGAACAACAAAAAGTGCTGAAGTAAACAACATCTTAAAATACAAAATTGGCCTAATGGTAAGAGGCACAAAAATTCACTAATGAAAATAACTCCTTAAAAAACGGAATTGACCAAATGGAAAAAGATGTACAAAATCTCACTGAAAAAAATAATTCCTTAAAAATTATAATTGGTAAAGCTAATGATTCTGTGAGACATCAAGAAACAATAAAAGCAAAATAAAAAGAATTAAGAATAGAAAAAAATGTGAAATATCTCATCAGAAAAACTACTGACCTGAAAATGGATTGAGGAGAGATCATTTAAGAATTATTGGATTGGGGCAGCTAGGTGGCACAGTGAATAGAGCACCAGCCCTGGAGTTAGAAAGACCTGAGTTCAAATCCAGCCTCAGACACTTAGCACACTTAACTCCAATTGCCCTCTAAAAAAAAAAAAAACCCAAAAAAAGTATTATTGGATTACCTGAAAGTCATGATCAAAGAAAAGGTCTAGCCAGATGCGACGACTTGGGGGTGGTGCAAAGAGGCCCAGACAGGGCCTGGTCAACATGGCAGCAAGTTGATCCACCAAGGGCAGGGGCCATTCCCAGGTCTATCACTGCACAACTGGGATCTGACAAACCAGGGTAAGATATGAATGCAGGGCCCATGGCAGTGGCAGCAGCTACTCCTGGGATGACCAACCCACAGCCTGGAAATTTAAAAAGCCCCTATCTGAACTTCCAGGGACCAGGATGGCAGAGTAAACTCCAGCTGTTCCATCCCCCCCCCCCATAATAATTACACAGTAATTATTGCCCCAGAGCAAAATTTTAAACAGTAAAGACTTGGGAACCCTAGAGGAAGGGTGTGGCTAAGGCCCTGTCTCAAAATGGGTAAAAGCAGATTGCAAACACAAAGACTCTAGAATCCTATTATTGAGAGAGGGAGGAATCAAATTCAGAAGAAGACTATTGACTCCACCCCCACAGCTGAAACCTCAACAGGGAATATGGACTGGTCTCAAGCACAGAAAGCATTCTTAGATTAACTCAAAAAGAACTTTGAAAACCAAATTAAACAGATAAAAGATAAAATGAATAATTCTTTTAAAATCAAAATTGTGAAATTAGAAAAACATTACAATAAAGAAAAAGCTCCTTAAAAAGAAAAATGTGTGAACTAAAAATGAAATCTGAACATATGGAAAAGGAGCTTCAAAAACTAACGGAGGAAAATAATTCTCTAAAAATTAGAATCAACCAAATTGAAGCTAATGACTCCATGAGGCACCAAGAATCAGTCAAACAAAACATCAAGAATGAAAAATTAGAAAAAGAGGTAAAATATCCCAATGGAAAAATAACTGACCTGGAAAACAGATCCAGGAGAGATAATCTGAGAATAATAGGCCTACCAGAAAATCATGATGAAAAAATGAGCCTAGACAACATCTTCCAAGAGCTCATCAAGGAAAACTTCCCTGAGATACTAGAACCAGAGGGTAAAATAGAAATCTAGAGAAATCTAGAGAAATCTCTGAAAGAGATCCCAAATTGAAAAATCTGAGAAATGTTTTCTACATTTCTACATTGAAAGACTGGAGGAACTGGAATATGATTTTTCACAAGGCAAAAGAACTCGGGTTACAACCAAGGATCACCTATCCAGCAAAGCTGAGCATAATCTTCCAGGCAAGGAGATGATCATTCAATGATATAACAGACTTCCAGATCTTCCTGATGAAAAAGCCAGAGCTCAATGGAAAATTCAACCTCCAATTACAAGACTCAAGAGAGACACAGAAAGGTAAATACACACATAAACACACACACACACAACTTGTTATTTAATAAGAGCAAACTGTTTACATCCCAATATGGGAAGCTGATACCTGTTAATATTGAGAATTCTATACCTATGATGACATCTAAAAGGGATATAGATAAACAGAGGGTGTGGGTATAAATTACACAAAATGATGATTTAAAAAAAAACCTTATTAAGGGTTGCAAAGGGACTGCAATGGAAGAATAGGAAAAAATGAAGCAGAAAGGGTAAATTATGCCACACAAAGAGGCATAAAAACATTAGACTAGAGGGAAAGAAGGGAGGGAGATGAGCATTATATGAGCTCTTCCCTCATTGGTTTTGGTGCAAGGAGGGAATACTAACACAATCAGTTAAGTATAGGACTCTATAGAGAAGAGATATAAAACTTATCATAATAGAGGGAAAGAGGGGAGGGAGAAGAGCACTGCATGAGATCTATTCTCATCAATCTTGGTTTAAGGAAGAAATAACATATTACATTAAGTATAGTACCCTACAGGCAGTAGGAAGGAGGAAGGGGTAAGAAAAGGAGGGAGTGGTTAGAAGGGAGGGAAGAAGTAGTAAGGGGGAAGGGTAGAAAAAGGGAGGGGGGCTGATAAGAAGGGAATACTGAGGGAGGTGGTGGTCAAAAGGAAAACGCTTAAGGAGAGGAAGGGAGAAGGGGGAAAATAAAAGCATAAACAGGGGAGGGCATAGGATGGAGGAAAAGATACAGATAGTAATCATAACTGTGAATGTGAATGGGATGAACTCTCCCATAAATTGGAGGCAGATAGCAGAATGGATTAAAAATCATAATCCTATAATATGCTGTTTACAAGAAACACATCTGAAACAGGGGGATACACACAGGGTAAAGGTAAAAGGCTGGAGTAAAATATATCATGCCTCAGATAAAGTAAAAAAAAAAAAGCAGGGGTAGCAATTCTTATCTCAGACAAAGCAAAAGCAAAAATAGATCTAATTAAAAGAGATAAGGAAGGAAACTATATCCTGCTAAAAGGCACCATCAAAAATGAAGCAATATAGCATCCAAATTCCTAAAGGAGAAGTTAAGGATGTTAGAGGAAGAAATAGGTAGCAAAACTATACTAGTGGGGCACTTCAATCTCTCCCTCTCTGAGCTTGATAAATCTAACCTCAAAATAAACAAGAGAGAAGTTAAAGAGGTAACTAGAATCTTAGAGAAGATATATAGAAAATTGAATGGGGATGAAAAGGATTATACCTTGTTCTCAGCAGTACATGGCACATATACAAAAATTGACCATGTACTAGGGCATAAATATCTCACAATTCAGTGCAGAAAGGCAGAAATATTAAATGCATCCTTCTCAGACCATGATGCAATAAAAATTATATGTAATAAACGACCATGGAAGGATAGACTAAAAACTAATTGGAAACTAAGTAACTTAATCCTAAAGAATGAGTGGGTCAAACAAGAAATTATAGAAACAATAAGTAAGTTCATTCAAGAGAATGACAATAACGAGACAACATACCAAAACTTGTGGGATACAGCAAAAGCAGTTCTTAGGGGAAGTTTTCTATCCCTGAATGCATACATAAATAAAATAGAGAAAATGGAGGTCAATAAATTGGACATACAACTGAAAAAGCTAGAAAAAGAGCACATTGAAAATCCCAATTAAATACTAAATTAGAAATAATGAAAACCAAAGGAGAGATTAACAAAATTGAATTTAAAAGCACTATTGAATTAATAAATAAAACTAAGAGCTGGCATTATGAAAAAAAAAACAATAAAATTGATAGACCTTTAGTCAATATGATTAAAAAAAGAAAACCAAATTTCAAGTATCAAAAATGAAAAGTGTGAATCTACCTCCAATGAAGAAGAAATTAAAACAATAATTTGGAATTATTTTTCCCAATTGTATGTACATAAATTTGATAATCTTAGTGAAATGGATGAATATTTGCAAAAATATAAGTTGCCCAGACTAACTGAAGAGAAAGTAAACTACTTAAATAATCCCATCTCAGAAAAAGAAATTGAACAAGCCATCAATGAATTCCCTAAGAAACTATCTCCAGGGCCAGATGGCTTTACTAGTGAATTCTGCCAAACATTTAAAGAACAATTGACCCCAATACTTTACAAACTATTTGGGATAATTGGAGAAGAACAAGTCCTACCAAATTCTTTTTATGATATAAATAAGGTACTGATACCTAAATCAGGAGAAGACAAAACAGAGAAAGAAAATTACAGACCAATTTCCCTTATGAATATAGATGCAAAAATTCTAAATAAAATATTAGCAAAAAGACTACAGCAACTCATCATGAGAATAATAGACTTTGATCAGGTAGGATTTATTCCAGGAATGCAAGAGTGCTTCAATATCAGCATATTTGATATCAGATATATGCTATCAGCATAATTGATCACATCAACAACAAAACTATCAGAAACCATATGATTATCTCAATAGATGCAGAAAAGGCTTTTGACAAAACACAACACCCATTCCTATTAAAAACACTAGACAGTGTAGGAATAAATGGAGTCTTCCTTAAAATAATAAGTAGCATCTATCTAAAACCATCAGCAAATATATGTAATGAGGATAAGCTAGGAGCATTTCCAATAATATCAGGGGTGAAACAAGGATGTCCACTATCATCCCTCTTATTCATTTTGGTACTAGAAATCTTAGCAGTAGCAATAAGAGAGGAAAAAGAAATGGAAGGAATCAAATTAGGCAAAGAAGAGATTAAGCTGTCACTCTTTGCAGATGATATGATGATATACTTAGAGAATCCTAGAGAATCAAGTAAAAAACTACTTGAGATAATAAACAAATTTGGCAAAGTTGCAGGATATAACATAAACCCACATAAGTCCTTGGCATTCCTATATATCTTTAACGAAATCCAACAGCAAGAGATAGAAAGAGAAATTCCATTTAAAGTTACTGTTGACATTATAAAATATCTGGCAATCTGCCTGCCAAAACAGACCCAGGACTTATATGAATATAATTACAAAACACTTTTCACACAAATAAAGTCAGATCTAACTAATTGGGAAAATATAAATTGCTCATGGGTCAGTTATATATAATATAATAAAAATGGCAATTTTACCTAATTTAAATTACATATTTAGTGCCATACCAATCAATCTACCAAAAAATTTATTTGTAGAGCTAGAAAAAATAGTAGTAAAATTCATTTGGAAGAACAAAAGGTCCAGAATATCAAGGCAATTAATGAAAAGAAATGCTAGGGAAGGTGGCCTAGCCATACCAGATTTTAATCTGTATTATAAAGCAGCAGTCATCAAAACTACTTGGTACTGGCTGAGGAATAGAGTAGTGGACCAATGGAATAGGCTGCTGAGACTCAGCAGCCAATGACTATAGTAATCTACTGTTTGATAAACCCAAAGACCCCAGCTTTTGGGATAAGAACACACTATTTGACAAAAACTGCTGGGAAAACTGGAACACAGCAACTGCTGGTGGAGTTGTGAACTGATCCAGCCATTCTGGAAAGCAATCTGGAAATATGCCCAAAGGGCTATGAATAAGTGCATACCCTTTGACCCAGCAATGCCACTTCTAGAGTTATATCCCAAAAAGATCAGAGAAGTGGGAGGAAGACCCATATGTACAAAAATATTTATAGCTGTTCTTTTTGTGGTGGCAAAGAATTGGAAATCAAGGGGATGCATTGAAACTCAAGGGACTGTGGAACTGAATGTTATAAACTAAAAGTAAATGAGCAAACCAATTTAATTAAAAAGATAAAATAATAAAAAAAGAGAAAAGGTCTACACATTTCAAGAAATTATCAAGGAAAACTGCTTTGATATTTTAGATCCAGAGGGTAAAATAGAAATTTATCATATCCTGAAACAGATCCCCAAATGAAAAATTTCAGGAATATTATAGCCAGATTCCAGAGCCAAGGAGAAAACCTAGGCCAAGGAGAAAATCTTGTAAGCCACCAGAAAGAAACAATTCAAATATGGTGTCACAATCAGGATCATACAAGATTTAGCAGCTACCATGTTAAACGAATAGAGGGCTTAGAATATGATATTCCAGAAGGTAAAGGAGGTAGGATTACAACCAAGAATAACCTACTCAGCAGAACTGAGTATAATTCTTTGGGGAGAAAATGGATATTTAATGTAATAGAGCACTTTCAAGCATTCCTAATGAACTGAATAGAAAATTTGACATTCAAGCACAAAACTCCAGAGAAGCATAAAAAGGTAAACATGCAAGAGTAATAATAAGGGTCTCAATAAAGTTCAATTGTTTATATTTCTATATGGGAAGATGATACATGCAACTCCTAAGAACTTTATTATTATTAGTATTATTAGGGCAATTAAAAAGAGATTACATAGATAGAGGGCATGGATATGAGTTGATTATGTTGGAATGATCTAAAAAAAATGAAGTTAGGGAGAAAGAGGGATGTATTCAGAGAAGGGAGAAAAGAGATGTAGAATGGGAAAAAAATTTCCTACATAAAAGGGGCATACAAGGAAGAACTTTTACAGTTGAGGGGAATATAGGGGGAGCAATGTTTGAACCTCACTCTCATTAGAATTGATTCCAGGGGTGGCCAGGTAGCACAGCGAGTAAGAGCCCTGGCTCCAGTGTCGGGATGACCTGGGGATCGTATCCAGGCTCAGATACTTAGCACCACACCCAGAAATAACTGGCTGTGTAACCTTGAGCAAGTTACTTAACCCCGGTTGCTTTAAAAAAAAAAGAATTGATTCGAAGAAGGAAGAATGTTGGGTATAGAAATGTGTGGGCCACAAAATTCCAATCCACAATAAAAGTCACTGAGGCAGAGCTCTGAGCATGATCGATCAATTTATTAGGGACCCCAATGCTCAGGGATTGAGAGATTTTATAGACCTTGGGGAATCCCTGGGAGATTCCCTACTTCTTGGAACGTTCCTTCAGAAGCAAAGAAAATTCTATGATTAATCTTCAGAAGCAGGGGAGCTCCCATGATTGACTAAGGGTAATGTCCATCCACCACAACTACTTTGCCATCACGTCTTTCACAGGTCATCAGCCACAGGCAATCTCTGCAGTTGCTATTCACCTATGTATTTTGTAATAGAAGAAAATGGAATGGAGGGAAATACACAGTTAGAAATCATAACTGTGAATGTGAATGGGACAAACTCACCCATAAAACAGAATGGATTAGAAACCAGAATCCAACAATATATTGCTTAGCAGAGACACACAAAGAATTAAATAAAAGGGTGGAGAAGAATCTAAAATGCCCCCCCCCCCCCCCCAAGAGTCAGGGACAGAAATCACGTAGACCTAATTAAGCGATAATCAGGGAAACTACATTTTGCCAAAAGGTACCATGGACAATAAGGTAATATAAAAAATTGTAACAGCAAGTTTCCCTGATAAAGACCTGACTTCTCAAATATATATTGAGTATAGAACTGAGTCAAATTTATAAAAGAGCTATTTCCCAATTGATAAGTGACCAAAGGATATAAACAGGCAGTTTTCAAAAGAAGAAATCAAAACTATCTACAGCCATGAAAAAGTATCCTAAAGCACTATTGATCAGAGAAATACAAATTAAAACAACCCTGAGGTTCCAATAAGGCATTTGTATATATTACTTTAGACTGGATAGACTAGAGACTCAAGAAGTAGACTAGAAAATAAGGTGGGCCAAGCAGAGGTGTGGGGCAATCAAAGAAAGGAGAAAGAGAAGGGGTAAGAAGGGGAATATCTAGGAAAGCCAGCAGCCCTACAAGCATCTTGGAGAAGATGATCAGGCTAATGCCACCGGCGGTACTATATTCAAGAACTGAGTGAAGCCCCCAAAATGGTTAGTTCTCTCCCCCCACACTTCCCCTCCCAAAGCTCAGCTACCCACAAATTCTGTAATAACCTTGGTTGCCTTGCTACCTAAATGTTTTTGCCTCAGCCACAAAGAGCCAGGGATTAACAGTTCTCAAAATGTGACCCAGGGACCTTTGGAATCCCCAGGACCCTTTCAGGGGATCCACGAAGTTAAAACTGTTTGCATAATAATACAAAGATCTCCCAACTTCTAATAATAAACAAAAGCTGTTTGGGGCATCCTCAAACGTCTTTAAGAGTATAACGGGTGGAAATCAAAATGTTTAGAGATACAACTGTAAGTCAAAGCAGAGAGTCCAACCTTTGCCTAAATGTGAGGAACTTACCTGACTGGGGAGATTATACTCCTGATTTTTCATCTGAAATAAAGTTGAAGAGGAGGGAACCATGCCAGTTGCAGCAGTGAAGTGACTTGCCCAGGATCACTCAGCTAGTGGGCATCAATGTCAGGAATTAAATACAAGCCTTTTTGACTCTGAGGCCAGCTCTCTCTACCCATTAGCCCACACTGCATCATGGACACGTGGTTGCATTCCATTCAGCAAAGAACTTTATGTGGTAGGATTGAAGAATCAGCATCATGGGTTGGAAAAGCAATAGTTACCCCTCCAATAGCACTTTAAGGTTGGCAAAGAGCTTTACACGTTATTTCATTTGGTTCTGAAGATATTCCTGGGAGGCAGGTGCTCTTACTTCCATTTTGCAGGTGAGGAAACTGAGGCTTCATCTGACTGATCCTGAGAGAAGTGAGGGTCACACAGCTCTTGTACCCCTGCCCTCTGGAGCAGAACATAACCAGTCTCCTTTCTGCTTCACAAGAGAGCCTTTCAGATGTTCCCCTTGAACCCTCTCATCTTCAGACTAAACACCCCCGATTCTTTCACTTACTCTTTGTGTAAAGAATCAAATCTTGGGGCAGCTAGGTGGCACAGTGAATAGAGCACTGTTCCTGGAGTCAGGAGGACCTGAGTTCAAATCCGGCCTCAGACACTTGACACTTACTAGCTATGTGACCTTGGGCAAGTCACTTAAATCCAATTACCCTGCCCTCCCCCCTTCAAAAAAAAAAGAATCAAATCTGAAGAAATGAAGCTGAGATCAGATATCTAAGGACACACAAACCCTCAGGGGATGGCATAGACTCTAAGCCACATTCAGCCTGATGCCTGCCTGTTACCACCTCTGTAGCTCTGATCCTCTGCAATCAGAGATAAGCTTATGCAGCTAGAATCCGAATGTCATGGGATTGATGATACAGACCTAGAAGGAACTGTCTGGGCTACCTAGTCCAACTCTCCTATGTTACAGATGAACCAAGGCTTAGGGAGGTTGTGACTTACCCCACATCACACAGATCCACTCTAGTCCAACCTCCCCCATCTTACAGAAGCTTACAGAGGCTCACAGAGATTGAGAGATCTGTCCAAGGTCAAACAGTTGGTTTATGTCCAAGGTGGGATTTGAACCTTGGTCCTTGAAAAACACTGCCTCCAGTGAGAGTTGGGAGGGATGGAAGAATAAAGAATGTGAGATCTGGAAGGGAGAGGTCATCTAGACTAATCCCTTCATTCCACAGCTGAGGAGACTGGCACAGAGAAGTAGCTACCAAAGGTCTCATGGGTAGGGAGAAGAGCAGGGATGAGAAGGAAGTCAAGTCCTGGGATTCCCCTCCTAGAATTCTTTCCATCTAACTAAAACACCTGGCCTGGAGCTCCAGTCTTCAATGACTGGAATGAGCGTCTCGAGTTTCAAAGGGCCCATACTTAAAATTATCTTTATAATTCCTAGCTGTGTGTGTGACCTTAGGCAGGTCACAAACCTCCCTCATCCCATTTCCTCATGTGCAAAGCCCAAGGGCGTGCAGCAGGTTGGATTGGATCCAGGTTCCTTGTATATCCTGGCCTCCTTTAGCTGAAGCTCAGGGACTCCCTTTGTCAGAATCAGGTTTTAAAGTAACTGAAGTTTTGGGGAGAAAAGAAATAAAATAACTAAAGGAAAGTCTATAGTTCAAAGTAATATTTTTTCCTGTTCAAGTTAATGGATTCCATACAATCTACCCAGACTCCTCTGGGGTCCTGGAACCCAGGTTAGGACTCCCTGGATTAAACCATTTTTGGCAAAAATATTCTATGACTCTGTGAACAAGCCATAGTCTGTGCTATCAAAGGGCCTGGAACCTGAGTGGTGATAAGACATAGGAATGCAGAATGATAGCTTTGGAGCTAGAAGGGACCTTAACATCTAATCCAACACTATCCTCCTACAGATGAGGAAACTGAGGTCCAGGGAGGTAAACGATCATCATCGATTTAGACCTGGAAGGGATCTCAGGGGTCAGCTAGTCCAACCCCTCTTATTGTGGGAATTGATCGAAGTCCAGAGAAGCCTCTTACCCAAGCACACAAAGGATCTAAGACCTCGATCCATGCCCTCTGGCTCCAAATCCAGGGCTTCTGCGCTGACCCATTCTGTATGCTGAGAGGGAGGAGGCAGAATGTAAATGCTCAAACAGACAGGGTATGCTGAAAGGGAGCTTCCAACTTCTGACTCCACAACTTTCTAGACACATGGCTGGGCAAGCCACTTCCTCTCCCTGTGCCTCAGTTTCCTCCTCTATAAATTGGGCATAATAGTACTTACTCTACTTACTTTTCAAGATGGTTGGGAGGATTAGATGAGATAATGGGCATAATTAGGGTTCTATATAATTGCAAGTTATTAATATAATAAGGGGAGTTAAAAAGTGCTGAGATAATGCAGAGGAGGGAGAGAGACCAGCATTTGAGCCTCATGGGTAAGGGAAAGACCAGAGAAGATTTTCATCTCTGAGTGGGCCCTGTCAATTCTACCTAAACCGGATCCATTATCTCCCCCTAATCGGGCTCACATGGCAGTGGCATCCTCAGCTCCTTCCAATCCATCCATTCTACCTTCATCACATCTCTTGGCTATGCCCTCTTCCACCCCCCTGGGGCAGGTCCTCTACACTTCCCAACTGGACTCATGCAGTAGGCTGCTGGTGAGTCCCCTTGCTTTGTCTCATCCCACTTCAGCCTATCTCCCACTCAGCTGTCAAAGTGATCTTCCTAAATCAAAGGTCAGGCCACATTACTCCCCTGCTCAATAAACTCCAGTGGCTCCCTACTATCTCCAGATCAGACATAAAATCCTCTGTTTGGCTTTTAAATCCTTGTATAGCCTGGCCCTTCCTCCCTTCCAGTCTTTTCACACTTTCCTCCCATCCAAGTGACACTATCCTCCTTGCTAATCCTCAGACAAGGCCCCCTACCTGGAATTTCTTGCTCCTCCTCTCCTCACCTCCCTCTTGGCTTCCCTGGTTTCTTTCAAGTCTCAGCTTAAATCCTACCTTGGTAAGAAGCCTTTCTCAATCCCCACCACCACTACCCAGGCTGCTAGTGCCTTCCCTCTAGGAACGCCTTCCATCCACTCTGTCTGTATCTTGTTTGTGTATAGATGTTTGCATCTTGTCTCTCCCATTAGACTGTGAGCTTCTTGAGGGAGGGACCATGGACATGCCTTTCCTTGGATACCCCATCTCCTTAGCATAGTGTTTGGTATGTGATTAATAGATTTGTTGACTGACTGGCTGATTGACTTCCACATACAGGTTCAGCCAAGTACTAAAATGAGTACACTCATTGAAAAGTCATAATTTCAGTCAGAACTTAGTGAAAATCAGAATGTCAGTTTTTTCCCCATTCACATTTGCAAACCTTCCTGGAATCTATCCATAGTCTCCTTGACTTAGAGGTGTTCCATCTCTCTCTCTCTCTTTTTGGAGGGAGGCAGGGAAATTGGGGTTAAGTGACTTGCCCAAGGTCGAACAGCTAGTAAGTGTTAAGTGTATGGGGACAGATTTGAACTCAGGTTGTCCTGACTCCAAGGCCAGTTCGCCGCCTCCCCGATGTTCCATTGCTTTGAGGGTTTGTGGGTTCCTGGGTAAGAATGCCTGATCTAATCCAACTCTATCATTTCACAGAGAAGGACTTGAAGCCCAGAGGGATCACATGACCAAGGTCATTTGTCCAAGGTCACTCATCGGAACTGGGATTTGAAGTCAAATCCTCAGACTCCAAATCCTGTTCTCTTTGCCCCACTGTAGCACCCTGCCTAGCTATACTGTGACCACTTATTACAGAATCATAATCACAGAATGATTAAAGGGTTGTAAGAGCCCTTGGGAGTACACAGGCCAATCCATACCTGAACCATACAGTCCCTGGGGCGACATCTTCATGCATATTTCTTAGAGGCTGGGCTGGGTGACCTCTAAGGGCTCTTCCCGTCTCTCATATTCTAAACATGAAATGTCAGGGCTGGGAGGGGCCTTAGAACACAAAATGTTAGAATAAAGAAGCTCTGAGCTAGGAGGGGCCTGTGGAGGGAAATCTGATGTTCATGATGATTGATATGATACATGTAATTTATATATAATAGGTCTGATTTTTCAGAATTGCCTTTTCCAGTTTGTGAGACTCACAGTGCAGCTTGAACTGATCAGTGAAACCTTGTCAAGGCTCACATCTTCTCCCTGCCTACCTGAAGGGAAGCCAGTCAAAGACTGTAGAACCTGTTCCTGTCACAGAACCCTGGTCCAGAGACAGCCCCCAAGGGCTGGAGTGCTCCCACAGGACCCCAGAGCTCTTGTATTGGCTTCCACTTGTGGGTTGTTGTCAGGAAACCCTCTGGCCCTGGGAATGATTTCTTTCCAATCCACCTTCCCACTTGTGATTGACACATATAATCTCTGTCCTCACTTCAGCCAGGTGGGATGCCGATAAGGAGAATTCCTTTGAGATTTGGGAATCTCTTCCTCATAATGAAGCTAATTAATTAGAGGCTGCTTGATTACCAACACCGACTCTGACCTACTGCTTCCTCATTTTCAGGTTAGAGAGTGGCTCAGGAACATCCTGTTAATAGACCTTGGGACGTAGAACTTAGGCTGCTAGGTAGCCCGTGGACAGAGCAGTGGGCCTGGAGTTAGAAAGAGAGTTCAAATCCTGCCTCAGACACTTATGGGCTGTGTGAATGTGGGCAAGTCCCTTAAAATCTGTGTGCCTCAGTTTCCTCACCTGTAAAATTGGATATAATAATAGCACCTGCTTCTCAGGTCTGTTGTACCAAATAAGATCTTTGTAAAGGGCTTAGCACAATTCCTGGCACATAATAGGTGTTATGTGAATGTGAGTTATTAGGAAAGCTTTTAACAGGGCTTGACAGCCTTTAAATTCGTGCCCCTGGGCTGGAAGGACCCTTGGAGGCAGCCAAGCCCAGTTCCGTCTCCAAGAGCATGCTAGGCAACTTCTGAGGCAGCTCGGCAGGTGGGCCGCAGAGCCGGGGCTCGACATGATCCTCAGCCCCCCGATCTGGGAGACCCGGGCGCTTTCAGTTTGCGTCCTGGGGCCGGAGGCCCGCCCTGGATCTCTAACATGAGTTCACACCATCTCCTCCCACTCTCCCCTCCTCCCACCTTAGCCCATTTGGGACAGGAAACGGGGCTGCTCCTAATTCTAAGGCTGAGCTCCAGGTTCCATACGGAGTCTTCCCCCTAACCCTAGTCCTCCCCTTCCCCCTCACCCCCATCCCACACTCTGCCCCTGGCAGCACCTTCCCCTCCTCTGCCTTCGCCTTCCCTTCCTCTGCCTTCATCTTCCCGCTTCTCCTGCAATGCGTCTGCACCCGGGATCCGGTGCGCCCACCCCAGGGGGACTAACTCTTAGTCCCTTTTCTTGGGAGCAGAGGGAGTGGGGAGAAAGGGTGTGACCCCCTTTAGGGGGCCACTCTCCCCACCTTCCTTGCTTCTTTGCAGTGCGGTAATGTGACCCGACAAGGGGAAAAGAGGCAGGGACCTCCCCGAATGGAGGGGGGACCCCCCTCCCCCGCCCCGTTAATGTTTAATCTGAGAAGATCGTCCGATGGGATCTCGGTGGCGTGATCTCCCCGCGCCCTGGGCGTCACAGTCCACGCCCCGCAGCATTTAGGGAAAGCTTTCGGAGCGCGGCAGAGCGAACCAGAGCGCAACCCAGGAGCGCAGAAGTCTCGCATAAAGCGATCGGGAAGGTCCCAGCCCCGTAGCTTCCCCAGCTCCCTAGCCAGAGCTAGCACCCGCACCCTAGGGGCTGGCGTGGGGGAGGGGAGGGGAGGGAAAGGGAAGGAGGGAGGGTCCTCGAGGAAGGGGCTCCCTGAGCGCTCCGTGCGGAACTGCCAGGCGACCTCGTAGTCATCCCTGCCCCGAAGCCTTCCAAGTCCCGCGAGCCCCTCCTCCGCTGTCCAGGAGGGCTCCCAACTCGCGCCCGACCCTAGCCCTGCAGCTCCAGTCCTTGGCTTCAGACCCTCTGACTTAGGCTTGGGGCTGAGCCGCGTGCGCCCCTGGGCTCTGAGCCCACAGCCTTCGCCTCCCCAGGGCGCAGTCTGGGCACGGTGCTGCCACCTTCCCCTGCGCCACCGCCGCTGAACCCACACCCAGCCCGGCCCTCGCCTCCCGAGCTCCCAGACTGGAGACGCCGCTAGAAGCATGGGCGCCTGCACTCTGAGTGTCGCCTGGCTCCTGCTGGGGCTGGGGCTGCCTCTGCTGCTGCTGCTCCCAGGGCCTGGTTCGGTCTGCGCGCAGGAGGACGACGAAGGGGACTACGATCTGCTAGCGCTAGCCTTCCACTCCGAGGAGGACAATCAGACCGACTTTGTCAAGCAGGTGGCATCGGCAGCCTTCTACCGCAGCAACAAGGTAGGCGCGCGGGCAGTATGAGGGAACTGAGATTGGGCCCAAGACAGGTATCGGGCAGGACGGCAGAGGGCCCCCAGGCACTGACAACCGACGCTCAGCGAAAGGCTAGAGCTCACGGACCCCCTAGAGCTTAGTTAGCACGCTAGAATGCAGAGAACGGCGTGCCAGAGTGAAGATCGGAGAATGTCATAGCTGACTGGGAGCTTAGAACGGTGAATGCGAGGGGTGGCGGGGAGGTTAGAACGGGGAATGTCAGAAGTGGAGGGGAGTTTAGAATAGAATGTCAGGGGTGGAAGGGAGCTTAGAACAGAATGTCAGAGGTGAAGGGGAGCTTAGAACGGCGAATGTCAGAGATGGAGGGGAGCTTAGAACATCAAACTTAAGGATATAGAACAGACTGTTAAAACTGAAGGGACCTGGGCTTGATGTCAGGAAGACCTGGATTCAAATTTTACCTCAGATACTTTGTAGCCAAGACCTGAATCCAAATCTTATCTAAGATACTTTGTAGCCCCCACTGTGTAAATCACTTGATAAATCATTCTTACATCACACTTTACCCAGATCATCTCGTCTGCAACCACCCTGGGAGGTGGATACTAATATTATCACTATTTTACAAATGGGGAAATCGAGGCTAAGTCTAGAGTCACCAAGTCAGTGACTGAGGCAGTAAGTCCAAGTCCAAGAGCTATCCTTTACACCGGAGTTTCCTCATCAGTAAAGTGAAAGGGCTGGACCCCATAGTTTTTAAGGCCTTTTTTCAGATCTAAAATCAATCCTAGCTAACTGTGAGTGTGAGAATAGAGACCACTGAAGGTTAGAGCTGCCCCCAGAACTGGAGATGTAACGTAAGCTGGAAAGTATTTTACAAGATCGATCCTGAAACCTCTTATAGCAGATTAAGGACACAGAGCCAGAGGGAGGATGCACAGGGAGGTTTTCAAAGTTCCCCAGGGACTAAGGGTGTGGGCTTTCCCGTGCAGGGCTCCTTCCCTCCCAGTCTCAGGGCTTCATCTCGTTCAGCCCAAGCCCCAACCCCTGTGTCTGAGAGAGGAGAGGCAGCTTGGGAAATGATATAGCAAGGATTCATAGGTGGGACTACGGGACTCTCTGCCAATTCCCCAAATTCTGTGATTCCAGGAAAGACCCACTAATTGGTGTTTTTCCTTGGAGGGCAAGTCTCTTCCCATCTCATCTGTGAAAGAGGTGAGGGTGAAGGTCTGTGCTCAGTGCAAGGAATGAACATCTGGACATGCTGGTTTGAAAGTTGCACCCCCACCTTCTTTCTCTGGAAAATTGAAAAATAACTTCCTGTCTACTGGAAGCTTGGAGCCCCTGCTGGAAGACATGTGGCTTGATTTAAGAGCAATCCCTCCCTGCTGGGGAGAAAGAGAGTATTTCTGGCACGTGAACATGTGCTTGGATAACAAATGTCCTTCTGAGTAATGTAGAAATATGCTTGACATGATTGTACATGTATAACCTTTGTCTTTGGGGGGGTAGGAGGGAGAAAAATGTGGAAGTCAAAATCTTACAAAAATGAATGTTGAAAACAATCTTTACATGGAATTGGAAAAAATTAAATACTGTTAAGTGGGGAAAAAATTAAAGTTGTTCTGCTTATAAGGTTCTGCCAGCATTTTAGAACCAGATCTTTTTGATGGTGTTTTTTAGCAGAGATTTTTATGAGGAAACCAAGTCCCCAGACTTCATATAGTCTTGTTAATTAATCACCATCTACTTTGTGACATATTCAGCTTCAAAGTAACCAGCCAAGATCTCAGAGAGTTCCTTGAGTACCAAGAATATTACCAATAAAACAGAATTCATCTATTTTGATTCCCTTTCCCTTCTTTGCAAAAATGTCTTGCAATTTTGCAAACCAGAGTAAGAAAATTTCTGTCTACTATCAAGACTTCCTCAGAATCTGCTGTTTTCCAAAGTTTTAACTATGCAGTTTATCCACGCATTTCTGATCATAGACTATGTTTTCTCAAATACCCACAACCTATTAGAAAGTATTCTTCATTCTCTCCCAAAGCATCTTAAATTCATCTTCCTGAAGAAAGATCCCAGTTCCACTGACCTTTTTTCTTTAAATTGGCCTGCATAGTGAATATAAGTACAAACACTAGGGAATGTCTTTTTACCATGAATGCCCTTTAGACAGTGCAAGAGCCAGGCTTCTTCAGAGAATCTTTATCTTCATCCTCCTATGACTCTATAGAAGTGCTATCTGCTGTTGGCCCCTTTCAGAGATTAGGCAATGGAAAACAGAAAGATTGAATTTCACTAAGACGTTGTTGCAGACGATGAGCCATGGGACCCTAGATGGAAATACGCATTTTATATGAGTGCTACAGTATATTCCCTGCCTAATGAATCACACCATTCTTTCAAGCTGGGATTTGGCCAAGCTAACATAAATAAAATAAAAAACTTCAGTCAAATTGTTAATACAATTCTTAAATCCAATAAAACAGAGTTTTTCTTTCAGGAAATGGAGAAAACCAACAGTTCCTTTGTGCTACATATAGAAAAAAAAAAGCAGATTGTAGGTGTGGACAGAAAACCTGGCTTTTATTTACACATCTTGGGCCTTGCCTTTCTCGAATTTCATATTTTGAAAGCTTAAGAAAGACCGACTAGTGAACTCTGGAGTGGACAGATGCCAAGAAACTGATTTCCTTGGCAATGGCGACTAGATAGAAGTACTAGGGATTCCTTCTATCTAATTGTAAAATGGAGAGCGGGTTTTTTTTTTTTTCAAGGAAACTGAGTATCTGAGAAAACTATATGATAAAATGATCCAATTCAAATAGGCTTTAGAGCAGATGTGAGACACAGAATTTGCTGCTGCAGCAACCTGAACAAATGGAATGATTTCTCAAATAGATTGAAATATGGTTAGGTAAAAAAAAAAGTCCAAAATCATCCTTTGTTTGCTTACGGATCTGCTATATGGATATAATGGCATCATATCTTGATTTTTGTATGCTTCCTAAATGAAAAGATCTTTTTTCATTTGACTTAATAAAGATAAATAGGAAACTCAAAAAAAGAGTCCCCTTTGGAGACCTCTTCCCTGTGTTTCTCTCTCTGGTACATTCTGGGTGGTAACCAACCTTGCTAACCCCTCATCTGGGCCTTGGTTGGGTCCCTGGTGGGGAGGCAGGGGATGGCAAAGGTTTGGGGCTTGGGGGAGGGGAGGACCTTCCCTGGTCCCCCTCTCCCTGTGGGTAGTGCCTACTCCCATTACTTTGTAATTATTATGTGTGTGCAGATACACACATATATGTCTATGTATGTGTGTATACATGCATGCATGTTGTTATTCAGTAAGTTTTCAGTCATGTCCGACTCTTTGCAACCCCATTTGGGGTTTTCTTGGCAAAGATATTGGGGATAGTTTGCCATTTTCTTCTTTAGCTCATCTTACAAAAGAGGAAACTGAGGCAAGGAGGGCTAAGTGACTTAGACAGGGTCACACAGCTAGTAGGTTTCTGAGGCCAGATTTCAGCTCAGGAAGAGGAGTCTTCCTGATTCGGAGTCTGGTGCTCTGTGCATTGCACCACCCAGCTGTGTATCTGTATGTGTTTATACATATATGTATGTGTGTGTATATAAGTACATGTATATGTGTGTATATTGTACATGTGTATATGCATGTATACTCATTCTTTGTCCCAATTGAGTGTAAATTCCCTGAAAGCAGGACCATTTCACATTTGTCTTTGTGTCTCTGGCACCTGGCACAAAGCCCCAAGCTTAGATGGTACTTGGTAAATGCTTGTTGATTTATTCTTGTGAAAAGTTGGTATATGGTGAGTGTGTGTGTGTATGTGTGTGTGTACGTGGTGTGTGTGTGTGTGTGTGTGTGTGTGCGTGTGGTGTTCTGAGGAGGGGGGTAAAAGAGGGCTGGAGCCATCCAGGGTAAGGTGCCAAAGGTGTGATCCAGGGTGGCCACCTTAGAACCTTGAATGTCGGAGCTGGAAATGAGGGTCGGAACAAGCATGCTAGCCCTGGGAGGGACCTTAGCACCCAAAATGTTAGCACCTGAAGGCATCAGCTCTGCCTGCTAGGTATGCACATGTCGGGGATGCTGAGAGGGGCTGGCCCTCGTCCTTCTCCAATGAGCAAGCACATGCTGTACCCCTTCCATTAGTGCTTAAGCTCCTTGAAGGCAGGAACTTTTCTAATCTGCCTTTGGGTCCTGAAGTAGAGTCATTAGCGGCAGCTAGTTGGTGAAGTGGATAGAGTGCTGTGCCTGGAGTTGGAAGACCTGATTTAAAATCTTGCTTCAGACACTAAACTAGCTGTGTGACCTTGGACAAGTCACTTAACCCGTGTTTACCTCAGTTTCCTCAATGGGGAAAGACAAGGATAATAATAGCACCTGCCTGCTGGGGTTGTGAGGATCAAATGACTTTATTTGTCAACTGCTGTGTGCCTTTTTGTGTCGGGATGTAGCATGCCTGGAGGCATCCTGGTAACTACCTGGTGGTGCTGAAAGAAGAAACTCACCAATCGCAGACAGAGCGCACCATCCGCCGTCTCCAGGCTCGGGCTGCCAAGCACGGCTACCTCACCAAGATCCTTCATGTTTTCCAAGACCTCTTCCCTGGCTTCCTGGTGAAGATGAGCAGTGATGTGCTGGATCTGGTGAGGCTTGTAGATGTCCTCCCCAGCCCCAGTCCTTCAGCCTTCCAAGGGAGGGAGCCCACAGGGAGGGAGCTTTTACTACGGCGGAAGGGCTGGATTACCAAAGAGAAGCAGCGGAAGTGGGGGGAGGAAAAGCCCCTAGGGTGGGTTTGGAGGAACCCTGGCAAGTGGGCAAGGAGATAGCTTCTCTGAGCCTCAGTTTCCTTATCTCTTAAATGGGAACAATAATCCTTGCACTACCTCAATCAGCAAGTGATTATGCAGAAAGTAGCAGAGGAGAGTGAGAAGAACTCTGAAATGTGGAGCCTGAGGACTTGAGTTCAAATCCTACCACTGATGCTTGCTTCCAGTTCTCTTTATATCTTGTCTTCCCTTACTGGAATGTGATCTCTTTAAAGGAAGGGAAAGTCTTTCTTTTATTTGTATTTGCAGCACTTAGCACAGGAATGGGTGACTCTGTTTCTCTCTCTCTCTCTCTCTCTCTCTCTCTCTCTCTCTCTCTCTCTCTCTCCCTCCCTCCCCCCACTCTCTTTCTCATGCTCTGTCTCTCTTATCTCCTTCCATCCATCCATCCATCCATCCATCCATCCATCCACTTTCTCCCTCCTTCTCTTGTAGAGATAAGATCTACCCAACCTCCCTGACTCCCCCCCTTTCCACACTAGCTTGACATCTACTGTGTGCCAGATACTGCTCCAGGTGGTGAGGCTACAAAGCCAAAATCTAAACAGTCCCTGCCATCGGGGAGCATTCACTCTCTAAACAGAAATGACATACACAAATATAAATAATCCATTGACATTTAAGCGCCTTCTCTGTGCCAGCGGGCTAGTTCACTTTCCTTGCATCTCCTTCCATGCCAGCTGTTTCCCAGAGGAGGCATTCTACCTCCTGCCTTGTCCTTCTGAATAGGCTGGCCCCCAGCCCAGAACATCCCCCTTCCGGCCCTCCCCCTGTGCTGCTGAGAATGGCTGAGTGATTTGAGGGCTGAGCTCAGGTGATGCCTTCTCCTCCAAGCTGTCCTGGATGCCCTCAACTGGAGCTGCTCCTCCCTCCTCAGGTTATGAAGCATTCCCCTTAGCTGCCTGCATCTTGGATCATCTCCCCTTGCAGCCAGTAGTCTGCCCCAGGAGAGCAGGAGCTCTGGCTTCTTGTCTCTATGTCCCCATCCCAGCACACAGGAGGCACTTAATAAGTGATGATTTTCATCTATTAAGCACCAGAGACACTAGAGCTGTTACTAAAGCCGTGTCTTGGGGCCCCTCTGGCTTCCCTCATTACTGGGCAGCTTCCTTGAAGATGATGTAACATAGGATCAGGCTTCTTCTCTGGGAAAGGGCAGGTCTTCTGAGCCAGGGCTTGGGGGGGAGGGGTGGGGGAGGCAGTTCTTCAGGTCTAGGATCCTGGGGGCCTCCCCCCAGGGGCTGTGAGCACTGAGGCTTCACCCCAGCCTGCCAGTGCACAGGGAGGGCCACCCCTTTCCACCAGGGTGACTCTGCCTGCTGCTTTTACTCTAAAGATTTTTGGTTTTTCTCCCAAGATGATAGACTTTCAGGAGTTGGGACAGATAATGTCAAAACTGGGAGGTACCTTAGAACATGGAATACCACAGGTGGGGCCTTAGAACAGGGATATCAGGGCTGGGAGGGGCCTTGGAACAGGGGATGTCAGAGTAAAAAGGGATCTTACCAGTCACCTAGTCAATTCCCTTATTTTACACTGAGACCCAAGGAGGTGAATTTCTTCCTGCCCGGCATTCAGGGACAAATATAATAAAAGGAAACCACATTTCTTTAGTGCCTCAAAATTTATAGTGTTTTCTTCACAATAACCCTGGAAGATATGAGGTCCAGGTATTATTACAGTTATTTTACATATGTGGAGACTGAGGCTCAGAGTTGATGCTTGAACCCAGGACTTTTGAGTCCCAGGCCAGCATACTTCCCAGCATCCTCTGCTCTCATGGTCGTCTCTCTGCAGATGCTCCAGCTCAGCTTCCCCTTCATACATCATGTAACCCTTCCTCATACTCTATACTTCCAACCAACTGCTTTAAGGGCCATCCCAGCTGTCCCACAAACACCCCCGGGACTCCCCTGTCTCTGTACCTTAGCTCCAGCTCTTTCCTTTTCCTGAAACACTCTCCCCTTATTTGCCAGGTGAATTCCAATACATCCTTTAAATCCCAGCTCAGATGCTGCCTCCTACAGGAAGCCTACCTTGATTTCCCCAATTAGTAAGGACCTTTGCCCTCAGACCTCCCAGCCCTTTTGCACCCCATAAAATAACCTATCCCCATCTTAATCAGTTGTGATTGAGTATTAAGCCTCTGCAGACCTGGCTCTTACCTTTCCTTCAGCCCTCCCCTTTCTCCTGACAGCCACGCTCTCCTCACCCCCTGCCTAGCTGACATTTCTCCCCAGATGTCCCTCGGGCCATCTCAAACTCAGCATGTTCAAAACTAAATCCACTCCCTTTTCTCCCTCATCCACACTCCCCTCTTGCTATTGAGGGTACCACCATCCTCCCAGGCAGCCAAGTTCAAAGTTCAAGCATTATCATCATCTTCAGCCCCTCCCTCTCTCTAGCCCTCTGCCTCCCTGCCTCCCTGCCTCCCCATTCAGTCTGATGCTGAATCCTGAGGTTTCTGTCCTGGCACCATGTCTCCAAAATGCCTCCTTCTCTCCTCCCTGGGGCAAATACTCATTCCCCGCCCCCCCCCCCCCCCCCCTTGGTAACCTGCTGGTGGCTCTGCCTGCCTCCAGGCTCTCCCCACCCCCACTCCCCCCCCACCCCTCAGACCAGCCACCAAAGGGATCTTCCTAAAGTCCAGCTTAGATCATGTCCCTGCCCTTTCCACAAACTCCAGTGCCTTTCTATGACCTCTGGGATCAGATAGAAATTCTTTGGATTGTAAAGATCTTCACAACCTCTATAGTCTTCTTATGCTTCACTCCACTTATACAATCATCTGAATATTGACCATCTCCAGCCTCTGGGCATTTTCTCTGGCTGTGCCATGCCTAGAGCACTCTCCCTCCTCATCTCTGCCTCCTGGCTTCCCTGGCTTCCTTCAAGTCTCAGCACAAATCTTACCTTCATCTCGAAGCCACCCACCTCCACCCTCCCCCTCAGCAGAGCCTTCCTTCTGAGATTGTCTCCAATGGATCCTGTGCAGTCTTCTAGGCACACAGTTGTTCCTGCCATTAGATCATGAGCTCCTCCAGGCCAGGAACTGTGCTATCACCTTTCTTTGCATTTTCAGTGTTTAGCCCAGAGTGAGCCCTAAGGAAATATTCCTTGTTCTAAGCTCCCTCCCAGCTCTGATCTTCCCTGTTCTAAGCTCCCTCCTAGCTCTGACATCCTATGTTCTAAACTTCCTTTCTCCTCTGACCTTCCCTGTCCTAAGGCCCCTCTCGGCACCAATGGTCTGTGATTTCTTACAAAAATGCCCTTTCGATCATTTTCCAGAGAATAAGCAAGAAACTTCCTAAGAGAAGATTCTGAAAGCAATTGGGTCAGCTGGCAGGCTTATACAGGCTCTGGGACTATGCCATTCAGTAAAGAGGAAGTAAAATGAAGACCTGGGGTTTTTGATGGTTTGGGCCAAAACAAATGTTTCCAGAAAAGGTTGATCAGTTCCTTGGGCTTCTCGGCAGGCACTGAGGCTACCTCATGTCGACTACATCGAAGAAGATGCCTTTGTCTTCGCACAGAGTGTTCCCTGGAACCTGGACAGGATTGTCCTGACACCACACAGATCAGAGGAATACAGTCCACCCAGTAAGAGCCCTTCCACTCTCAGTTCTGTTTCTGTCTCCTAGAGGACTCCTCTCTTCTGTCTGCCAGTTGGCTCAGACACTCTCAGCTCTAATGCCCCTCTCTGCTCTATGGTTCTGGGCTTTAAGGGCCCTCCCAGTTCTGACACAGGATGCTCTGCCATCCCTTTGTCACTAACATTCCACATTCAGAGCTCCCCTCCCTTCTGCCTGAGAACAAGGGAGAACACAGTAGTTCATAAGACCCTTTCTCATTCTACGGCTCTATGTCCCCAAAATACCTTTTAGAATTGTATGGTCTAGTTCTCCCAACTCTGACATTCTGTGTTCAAAGTTCCTGTATGGTTCTAACATTTCATGTTCTCAAGTCTCTCCCAGCTCTAACTTCTGATGTTCTGAGATGCCTTTTAGTTATAAAATTCTTTCTCTGCGTGGACTCTCCGTGTTCTAAATGTCCCTCCCAGCTCTAACATTCTCTGTTCTCAGGCCCCTTCTAGCTCTGACATCCCTCTGTTCTCAGGTCCTTCCCACCCCTGCCATCCCTCTGTTCTCAGGCCCCTCCTAACTCTTTAAGCCTAGGCGTCTGGCAAGTACAATCTGCCAAAAGGACAGATTTGGGATTGTTTGATCTGGAAGTCTAAGTTAACATGAGAGTTTGTGTCATGAGGGCATGAGATTTGAAATGTAAACCTTGGCCAGCTCTGGCCTTGTAATTTTACAGGCTTTCCCTGGCAGGGTTCCTGGGCACCTTGTGACAGGCTTCCGGGATTACCAGGCTCAGTCACACACACCTTTATTTTCCTGCAATGGGGAAGGTACAAAGGCGTTCAGAGCAGGTGTTTAGAAGACACTAGATACGCTGACCTCCAGTGAAGATCGTAAGAGGGTCTACTTCTCAGGGGTGATAATGTTTGTAAACCACTTAGCACAGTACCTGATGCATAGTGGGTATAAATGTTAGCTGATAGTAGCAGCAACTAGGTGGTGCAGTGCTTAGTGTGGTCCTGGAGTCAGGAAGACTGAGTTCAAGTTCAGCCTCAGACACTAGCTATATGACCCTGGGCAAGTCACTTACCTCCTATTTGCCTCAGTTCCTCATTTGTAAAATGGGGCCACACTGGGGAAGAAAATGGCAAATCCCTCCAGCATCTTTGCTAAGAAAACCCCAGGGTCACATAGAGTAGGACTGAGCAGCAGCAAGTAGTAGTAGTCAGAGCAGTAGCAGCAGCAGCAACAGCAATAGTAATAGCATCAGTAGCAGAAACAATAGTAGCAATAGTAGTAGCAACAGTAGCAGCAACAATAGTAGCAGCAGTAGCAGCAGAAACAATAGCAGCAGTAGCAGCAATGGTAGCAGTAGTAAAGTGCTAGTAGCAGCCCCAGCAGCTCAGTGCCTCCAGTCAATGCTATCATGATGGGCTACCCCTTGTCTATACATGATAGAGATGCTCATTCACATGAAAGTCGAATGAAACGAGCTCCAAAGTCCCTTACTATGTAAAAAGAAAGAATTTACAAAAAGAGAAAATCAGCCCGAGTTACTGTGGAAGGTGGGACATCAGCACCATGTAGAAAGTGTCTCATTTCTTAGGTCTATCAGAATCATTGTCAGAAGGTACTTTCTCCTTTTCCACAGTGGCTGAAGGGCATTAACGGATCAGCCGAGACCACAGCCGATCCCAGAGCTCATGGCAGCCTTCAGTGACCTCTTCTTGCCTAATCACTGAGCCCATGAACTGAACGCCTCTGATAACTTTGACTGAGCACCCAGGGAGCATCAGGGACATCCCTGACTTAGTGCCCGTTCACTGAGCCCCATGATGACCGTGGCTGCTCAGCACCCATTGTTCAAACACTTATGACAATGTTGTCTGTCCATTGACTCATCACTAGTGATGTCATTGTCTTGAACACCCATTGAATGAATTGCCATGGGAGCACTGAATGAGTGAACACTGGTGAATCTCAGCTTTTCCTCTGTCCTCTCCTTCTTTCTCAGGGTTTTCACCCCCAGTGCCAACCTTTATCTGATTCATTTCAGTCAGGTGCATAATACTAGAAAAAAGGGTCCTCTGTGGTGGCCCCTGGTTTGAGCCATAGCATAGGCTAAAAGAATTGGTGGCTCATAGAACAAAAAGGGACCTGAGAAATCATCTCAGTCAATCTCTTTGTTTGACAGAAGGAGAAACTGAGGCCCAGAGAAGTGTTTGAGTTTTTAAAAAATGTTTGTGGTGTCTGGTCACCTCAAGCATGGGTTTCTGGGTAGTGATCTGCATAAAAAGGGCAGGAATGCTTTCATCTTGACACTAGTCATGCATTTTGCCCAGACCAGAAATGAACACCAGGGTGTCTTGGATAAGTTTGGTGGATTCTGCAGAGGCCCTCCTGCCTAGGGGTGTCAAAGGCATAGGCTGGCTCTGATTTTAGGCCTTCTGCTCACACAGTCTGGTGGGAGGGTGGGGCTGAGGGCAAATTTTTTGTTTTTTGGAAGGAAACATTTAGTAGAGGGGATACATATGGATGGGAGGGAAAAATGCTGGGGATCACAGTGTTCCATATCCCCCAGGCAGCATGGCTATAAATTCATTACTACTGCTGCTAATTGGCAGATAGCTGGTGGAGAGAGCCAGGGACAGCTGAGGATGGGGAAGCCTGGCAAGTGGACATAGGCAGGGAGCCTGGTCTGGGGGTGATGTGCCTAAGTGCTGGTGGGGAGGAGGCAGACCTGCTCATGACTCTATGGATGGAAGTCTCAGTGGCATCATGGGTTCTCTTGTGTCTCCTTTGTCTCATCCAAACACTGGCTGATCTTGGTCATCTGATACTCCATTCATCTGTGAGCTATCTTATTGTCATAGACCAGCAAAGAGGTTGGCCCTGAGGCAGAGGTCCTAGAAATTAGGGTGATGATTCCCATTTCCATAGGGGCTTCAGGGTTCATCAAGGTACCTTCCTTGTGTGTCTTCCCAGCTTGATGTCTTAGCTGTGAAATTCTTGTTTAGTCATAAAGTCTTTCCCTCTCCACAAATCTGACAGGTAAACTATTCCTTGTTTTCCGAGACTGCTTACAGTATCAACCTTTATACCTAGATCATGCACCCATTTAGACTTGATTTTGGTATATGGTGTTAGGTAATGGTCTATGTCCAGTTTCTGCCATACTATATTCCAGTTTTTCCAGCAGTTTTTGTCAAATAGTGAGTTCTTATCCCCAAAACTGGGGTCTTTGGATTTATCAAACAGTAGATTACTATAGTCGTTGACTTCTGAATCTCATGTGCCTAATCTATTCCATTGATCCACTCCTCTATTCGTCAGCCAGTACCAAGTAGTTTTGATGACGGCTGCTTTATAATACAGATTGAAATCTGGTGTAGCTAGTTCACCTTCCCTAGCATTTCTTTTCATTAATTCCCTTGATATTCTGGACCATTTTTTCTTCCAAATGAATTTTGTTACTATTTTTTCTAGCTCTATAAAGTAGTTTTTTGGTAAACTGATTGGTATGGCACTAAATATATAATTTAATTTAGGTAAAATTGTCATTTTTATTATATTAGCTCGACCCAGCCATGAGCAATTGATATTTTTCCAATTAGTTAGATCTGACTTAATTTGTGTGAAGAGTGTTTTGTAGTTGTGATCATATAGGTCCTGGGTTTGTTTGGCAGGTAGATTCCCAAATATTTTATAATGTCTACAAGTAACTTTAAATGGGATTTCTCTTTCTTTCTCTTGCTGTTGAATTTCCTTGGAAATATATAGGAATGCCAAGGATTTATGTGGGTTTATTTTATATCCTGCAACTTTGCCAAATTTATTTATTGTCTCAAGTAGTTTTTTTTTTTTTTTAAGCAATCAGGGTTAAGTAACTTGCTCAAGGTTACACGGCCAGTTATTTCTGTGTGTGGTGCTGAGTGTCTGAGCCCGGGATTTGATCTCCAGGTCATCCCAACACTGGAGCCGGTGCTCTTACTCGCTGAGCCACCTGGTTGCCCCTAAGCAATTGGGGTTAAGTAACTTGCTCAAGGTTACACGGCCAGGTGTTTCTGGGTGGGTGCTAAGTGTCTGAGCCTGGGATTCGATCTCCAGGTCGTTCTGACACTGGAGTCGGTGCTCTTACTCGCTGTGCTACCTGGCCGCCCCTCAAGTAGTTTTTTACTTGATTCTTTAGGATTCTCTAAGTATATCATCATATCATCTGCAAAGAATGATAGCTTGGTCTCTTCTTTGCCTAATTTGATTCCTTTGATTTCTTTTTCTTTACTAATTGCTACTGTTAACATTTCTAGTACCAAATTGAATAAGAATGTGATAGTGGACACCGTTGTTTCACCCCTGATCTTATTGGAAATGTCAAGCAGCTTTTTCTTACTCCTCATTCTTCTGGAACTTTCTATAGCTTTTGCTGCTGTTGATCACCCTTTCCTCCTTGAGACTCTCTTCTCCTCCAGGTTTTTGTGATACTGGTTCTTCTATGGGTCTGACCATTCCTTCTTAGTCTCCTTGGCTGGATCTTTACCCAGGGTGCACCTCTTAGCCATGGGTGTCCCCCAAATCTCTGCCTTTTCTCCTCTGACCCTGTAATCACCCTGGTGCCCACCCTCATCATCCCATGTTTGGACTAGCCTTTTGATTGGCCTCCCTACTTCCAAGTCTTCCCTCAGTCTAGTCCTTCTTCTGCTCAGCTGCCAAAATCACCTCCCTAAAATGCAGGTCACACCAAGTCACTCCCCTACTCAGCAACTCCAGGAGCTTTCTGTTGGTCATGGGATCAAATATAGAATCCCCTCTTGGCTTTTCCAGTCTTTTTACACCTTAATCCCTAACTACATACTGGTCAGTCTACTGATACCAGCTTCCTTACTGCACCACAAAAAGACCCTCCATCTTTCAGCTCTGGGCATGCTCTCTGGGTGTCCCCCATGCCTGGAGGGCTCTCCCTCTCCACCTCTGCCTTCTTTGTTCCATCTTCCTTTAAGTCCCAGCTAAAATCCCACCTCCTACAGGAAGTCTTTCCCAATCTATCTTAATGCTTGGGTCTTCCTTCTGTTGATTATCTCAAACTTGGTCTGTCTGTATCTGATTTACATCTATTCATTTATATGTTGTTTCCTCTATTCCATTATGAGCTCCTTGAGAGCAGGGACAGCCTTTTTTTGCCCTTCTTTGTGTCTCCAGGGCCTGGCATATAGTAGGTGCTTAATAAATGCTTGGTCACTTGACATGGGGTTAAGAATCTCTGCTGTAGAGGATTCCCCACCACCACCAAACCCAATACACCTTTTTTTGTTGTTAAAATATTTCTTGGGCACTGGTTGAGTGCTGGGACCATCTGGCCATGTTCCCTCACTTTCACCCCTTAACCACCCCTATTCTTTTAAAAAAAAACATTTAAAATTACAGTTTTGTTTTGACGTCACAATCATTCCAAGATATTAGTCACCATCTTCCCTATTACCTCCCCCAAACAAGAGTTGAGCTCTCCAAAATAAAAACAGCTAAGGAAAGAGAAAGTATTTAATACAGTGGAAAAGGCCCTAGAGTCAGACAACCAGACTTCAAATTTTGCTTGTGAGGTTTACTATCTATGTGAGCTTGGGCACTTGACATTTCTGGGCCTCAGTTTTTCCACATCTGTGAAATGGAGGGATATGGTCTCAATGGCCTCAAGTCCCTTGGAAATTCTGAAATCCTGCTTAGTTACTTGGCCTAAATGGACTTGGATTCCTCATGTGAAGGGTGGTAGAGTGAGTGAGAAGGCTTGTGGATATTTAGGCTTGTTAGACATGAAGCCAGTGAGTTCCTTGTCACTAGAAGTCAAATGGAAGTTGGATAGCCATTTATCAGAGATATTGTAGAAGTAATTCCTGTTAGGTATGGGAATGTTTGTTTGGCAAGCATTTATTAAGCATCTATTATGTACCAACCTGGCACTCTACTGGGGACAAAAATAATAGAGACAATAGTCCCTACCCTCAATCAATCAACAGGCATCTAGTAATCACCTTGTAAGAGGCAGTGGGCTTTAGTGGATAAGGAGCTGGCCTGATGCCAGGAAGACACATACTGGCTTTGTGACTTTGGGTAAGTTACTCAATATCTCAGGGCCCAAGGCACTCTCTAAGAGTGTAAGATGCAGAGAAGGTGCCTATGTGCTTTGGAGGAAGAAGTGTCCTCACTTGAGAGATCCCTAACTCAATGAAATCACAGCTTCAATCCCTTCCCCTTAGTACCAGGTGCTGTCCAAAGTGCTGGAGATTCAAAAGTTAAAGTAAGACAGTCCCCTTCCTTCAGGAAGAAACCTATCAGGAAAGACAATACATATGCATATACATATAAATACATGCACACGCATGCTATATACACTGTATACATACTATCTATGCATACATACATATGTGTATGTGTGTGCAAATATGTAGAGAGAGTGTGTGTACTACGTGTGTGTGTGTATACATGCATACACAATATAGATATTAGGTGATGGTGAGCTGGGGAGGAAGGCTGGTACTCCTGGCTGATTAGATATTTACTCCAGTAATCAGGGTAGTGAATGTCAACTTTCCAGAGATAATTATGTACTAATTAGATGGTTAGTCTAGTTGACTTCTAAGAGAGTTGGAAGGGGCCTTAAAAGCTCTGAGAAATACTATTCCTCAAGGCCTCTGGGACCCAAAAGAACTTACATTCCACTGTAAAGATGTGACCTGAACACAAAGAAAGACAAAATAATATACTAAGTAATTGGAGGGAGCACTGGCTGTTGGTTGAAGATCAGGAAATGCTACATATAAGAGGTGGCATTTGGACCTTCCTTCATGAAGGTTCAAGTCCTTTGCTGCTTGTCAGATGTATGACCTTGGGCTTGTCAGATGTATGACTCTGAGCCTCAGTTTCCTCACCTGTAAAATGAGGGGGTTGGACTAAGTGGCCTCT
Source organism: Petaurus breviceps papuanus (assembly GCF_028583685.1). Taxonomy (NCBI): domain Eukaryota; kingdom Metazoa; phylum Chordata; class Mammalia; order Diprotodontia; family Petauridae; genus Petaurus; species Petaurus breviceps. Next base: position 21,235,472 of record NW_027185850.1, on the reverse strand, counting down.
GAGGTCCCTTCCAGCTCAAGAGCTACCATCTTCTGACCTCTGTCTGCCTTTTCTATAAGACAAAAGTGAAGACTTTTAAAGATGGAGCCTCAGGTCAGTCAGGGAGGGAATTTAGGAACTTAGAACCTTGGTCAGGTTCTTCTTAAACACAAAATCTTAGCGTTAAAGACTTTAGAGGTTTTCAAGTCCACCTTGCCAACTGGGCCTGGAATTTCCTCTTCTACATTCCTTATTGAACTCATGTTGTAACCCCTCTAGGGACAGGGGAGCTCGCTGCCACAGGACTATGTGCCTTCTGCAAAGCAGACTTAAGGGGACAGCTGGGTCTTTGTTTCCACTAATGATATTATTATTATTTGTTTTCTATGACAGATAGAGGTGAGCAGGTGGAAGTGTACCTGCTGGACACCAGCATCCAGAGTGGACATCGGGAGATTGAGGGGAAGGTCACTGTCACTGACTTCGAGAATGTTCCAGAGGAGGATGGCACCCGCTTCCACAGACAGGTGACACCTTCTCCCCTCCGTCATTGTCCAGCACATCTGCCATGCCGGCCATGATTTTCAGTTGTTCCTGCCTAGCCATGCTGTTGACTTCATGGCACCCCCACCAGGGTTTGAGAAGCACCAACCTCTGCCCCAGTGATCCAGCATCAGTTCTGAGGGTCACAAAGGGTCTCCCGATGTGCTTTTGAACCATTGTGAGCAGAGAGATATTTTTAATCGCCATCCTCTCCTTGTGTTTTCCTGGCAGGCCAGTAAATGTGACAGTCATGGAACCCACATGGCTGGAGTGGTGAGTGGCAAGGATGCTGGTGTTGCCAAAGGGGCCAACGTCCGGAGCCTCCGGGTCCTGAACTGTCAAGGCAAGGGAACAGTCAGCGGCACGCTCATCGGTGAGTGGTCACCCACCTGGTTCCAAACTGACCTGATCCAATGAGCTTTCCCTGCAGCATGACGGGTTTAGGTTGGATTGAAAGGAGTGGTCCCTGGGTTTGGCACTCTGGGAAGTACAGAGGTGCACTAGCCCTGCCCTGATGTGGGAGGCAGAAGGGGAAGGCAAGGGAATAAGCATTTTATAGCACCTACTATGTGCCCAGTAATGTGCTAAGTATTTTACATTAATATCTCATTTGATCTTCACAATAATCTTCCGAGATTGGGCTATTATCTTCATTTTAGAGTTGAGGAAACTGAGTCAGACAGAGATTAAGTGGCTTTCCCAGGCCCACACAGCTAGCAAGTACCTCAGGAGGTGGGGAGCTCCTTATCAGTGGGCATCTGCGAGAGGAGGTTGGATGACCTTAGTCATCTCTGGGTTGGACTAGATGGCTGCTGAGGCCCCTTTCAGCCCTGAAAAGGCTGCCTCTGTGATGTTGGACAAGCCCTGCTCCCTCTCTGGCCATCAGCTCCCTGTTTGGCATGGGAGAAGGCCGATGACCAGCTCTTCCAAGGTTCCTCAGCACCACATCTTGTGAGCCTTCCATGCCCTGCTAAGGCATGGCCAGCTTCGGCTGCTCGCTGTCCTCAGACAAGGTGATGGAGGGTTTTGTTTTTCTGTGCGGTGAACAGGCCTGGAGTTCATCCGGACGACCCAGAGAGCCCAGCCCTACAGTCCCCTGGTGGTCCTGCTTCCCTTTGCCGGGGGATACAGCCGCATCCTGAATGCTGCCTGTCGGCTAATGGTGCGCACAGGGGTGGTGATGATTGCGGCTGCTGGCAACTACAAGGAAGACGCTTGCTTGTACTCTCCAGCTTCCGAGCCTGAGGTAAGGCTGCCCAAAGGCAGGGAAACCTACTTAGTGAACTTGGGGCTTACTGGCTAGATTTCTTTCTCAAAGATCAAGCCTCAAATCCAGTTCACTCTGAATCTCAACAACGGGTCCCTGCCCTGTCTAAGCCCCACTTAATGGTGCTTTTGTGGGCCCTCCTGACTCAGAGGGGACCAGCAACCCTGAGGGGCTTCCCCTCAAAGTTGATTTTTTTTTTTAATTAAAGGGACCATCCCTTGACTCACTTCTTAAAGAGGCCTATTCACTGAATGAACATTGCCTCACTCTAAGTAAGAACCTGAAAAAACCTTAGCTTAAAAGGGCCAGGGCCTTCCATTGAAACCTGCACCATCTCTAGTAGCCCTGACAAATGTCTGACTGCTGGACCCAGATGGCTCTGGAGGAGAAAGCGAGGATGGGGACCTTGCGCAGTCCTGCCTCACTCAAATCAAAGTCAACTGCAAGTCATGTCATCATCTCCCTGATGTCATGGTCCTCTCTGAGAATGAAGGACAAACCACACATAACCACACAAGGCAGGCCAAGGCCCTTTGGGATGGGATGGGAGATAGGGATTGGGGAGAGGGAAGGATGAAGGATGGGAGAGCAGGCCGAAGGCTTGAGGTCCAATGTTATAAAGGCAGGTATGAGCCTATGATCCCAGTGGAGCACACCCCTTTCTTCTGCTGGGGCCTGTGCAGGACACTGGCAGGAGGAATGGGGCATTCATTTTCAGGGTCTCAGTTTCTTCCTCTATAAAACAAGGGGGTTGAAGTAGAGTCTTGAAGGTGCCTCCCACTTCCAAGTCTGTGATGCATGAATGTGGCCATTTCCCTCATTAGGGCAGCATGTAGCCCACCATGGCTGCCTCATCCTGCCCCAGTCATATTCGGAGACTTCTCTGAACCAGTTTTTCTGACTCCAAGGCTAGCTGGCCTCTCCCCTGTTAAGGAGTGCAGTCCACAGGCCTCAGGGCTGCTGCCTTTGTCCTCAGGACAGTTGACTGGACACTCCTTGGCCTGAGCCTGGGCCCTGTTCTCCCTGCTTGGGACCTTGTTACCCTCTTCCCCTCTAGGTCATCACTGTGGGGGCCACAAACTCACATGACCAGCCAATCACCATGGGAGCCCTGGGGACCAACTTTGGCCGCTGCGTGGACCTCTTTGCTCCTGGGGAAGACATCATTGGGGCCTCCAGTGACTGCAGCACCTGCTTCACCTCTCAGAGTGGAACGTCTCAGGCTGCTGCCCATGTTGCGGGTATGTGGCTCCTGCCCTCCTATGGGGCACCCCAGAGCTTTACCCGCCAACATTTATTGGGCACCAACTGTATGCCCATCCCTGTGCTAGGTGCTGAGGGAGACACATGACCTCATTGGTATCAAGAGTTTATAGTCTTACAAGCAAGACAAGAGGGGACTCAGCAGGCATTTACTGAGTGCCCACAAAGGGCCAGGCACAAAGATACAATGACAAGAACAAAACCATCTCTTCCCTCAAGGGGCTTACACTCCTATTGAGAGAAAGGACATTTTCTCTAGTTAAGTAGGCAAAGGAAATGTGTGAAATGAGTAACCACACTGATTTGTTGGGGATAGGGAGGCAGCTAGATGGTTCAGTGGACAGAGTACTGGCCTTATAGTCAGGAAGATCTGACTTCAAATCCAGCCTTGGACATTTACTAGCTCTGTGTCCCTGGATAAGTCACTTAACTTTGCCTTAATCCACTGGAAAAAAAATAACCAGCCATTCCAGTATCTTTGCCAAGAAAATCCCATGGATGATGGTCCATGGGGTCACAAAGAGTTAGACACAACCACACTCCTGAACTCCAAAAACCATCAGGGCATGAGGGATTCCAGAGGAGGAGTGAGGAAGGACGGCATTCCAGACATGAAGGACAGCCAGGGCAAAGGCAGGGAGGCTGGAGATGGAAAATCCCGTAGGGACCATTGGGTTGAAATGTAACGTGGGGGAGGGGAATCCTGTCTAAACATGCTAAAAAGCTGGAGCTAGACATGAAGCTTCCTCAGGGCAGTGGAGGGTCCCTGAAGTCCTTGGGGGCAGGGGGGTCTGGGCAGGCCTGTGCATAGGTGTGTGAGGAGGAGGAGTGGGGAAGGGGAGGGAGAGGAAGGAGGAGGAGGAGGGGGAGGGGGAAAGAGGAGGAGGGTGAGGGGGAAGAAAAAGGAGGAGGAGGAAGGACGGAGAGGAAGCAGGAAGAAGAGGAAGAGGAAGCAGGAGAGGATGGTTTGGGGCCAAAGCAGCCGTGGTTTTTCTCTCAGGCATCACTGCCATGCTCCTCAGTGCTGAGCCCAGCCTGACCATCTCAGAACTCAGGCAGCGACTGATTCATTTCTCTACCAAGAATTTGATCAACGAAGCCTGGTTTCCTGAAGACCAGAGGCTGCTGACCCCTAATTTGGTGGCCGGGCTGCCATCCAGCCTCGGGGCAGGTGAGCTTCTTGGAGCTCCGCAGGGGGCTCCGCACCCTCCTTCTGCTTCTCCTTCCTTCCAAACCCATGCTTCTTGGACCCTGTCAGGGAAAAAGTGGCTGATTCAGAGTCTAGAGACCTTGGTTTGTCCCAGATGTGGCAGTTACTGGCTGCATTCACTGTTTTCTCCCCTATAAAATGGGAGCTGTAATAATAGTTCTGCTACCTACTTTGCCACAGTGTTGGGAGCACCCAGAAAATGTGAGCTGTTATAATTATGTTAATTTGGGAGGAGTCCGCATGTGATTTCAGACTCCCACTGTGGACATTTATTGTCTTTTTGAGTTGCCTGGAGAGAACAGAGAGGTGAATCCAACTGCCCAGGGCTCCACAGCCAGTCTGTTTCCAAGGCAGGACTTGAACTCAGATCTTCCTGACATTAAAACTGACTCTCCACTACATCCAACCTATCTTTGGTTTTAAAATTATGCTATGGGGGCGGCTAGGTGGCGCAGTGAGTAAGAGCACTGGCCCCGGAGTCAGGAAGACCCGAGTTCGGTTCAGGCCTTAGATACTTAACAAAAAAACTGGCCATGTAACCTTGGGCAAGTTATTTAACCCCAATTGCTTTAAAAAATAAAATAAAATTATGCTATGTTAAAACATAGATTCTCAGGCCCCTCCCAGCCCTGACATCCCCTGTTCTAAGGCCCCTTTCAAGGAGAGAGGCTGTCTTGCTGTGTCCCTTTCAGCTCTCACATTCTGTGTTCTAAGGATCCTTCCAACGGTTGCTTTCCATGTGATAAGGTCCCTTCTAGATCTGACTTTCTCTGTTCCAGAAGATCCCTCCCAGTTCTGATGCCACATTTCATGGGCCTTTGAGCCTTGGCCCTCTGTATGCTGAGGTCCCTTCGATTCCATGCCCACTGACTCAGCTCATCTGGAGCACAGCCGGAGCTCCTGAGCCTCCGTTCTGGGTATTGGGGGTGTCTCTCTAACACCACCAGCCCTAGGCTCCCTTTGGCTCCAGCTACATGTCCAGCTCACTTCAGCTGGCTTTTACAGAAGATACTGACTTTGAAGATAGAGCAAGGACAGAAGTACTAATGTGTCCCCCAAGTGCCTCGGTGGCACGCCCTTCCTTCTGCCCCTTCAGCACCAGGGGAACCGGCTCAGGCTGATTGCAATTTCTACGTAGCGTCGATCCCACAGTTTGTATCCAGGGGTGGTGTGGACACCGAAGGCCATCCCTCCCCATTGGGGCTTCAGTGCCAGACTGGCTAACTGGTATGCCAGCACGGACTCTCCTCCCAGTGGCTCAGACTCCTGACCTTTAGAAATTCACCAGGTTGTCCCCATCTCCAGCCTCCTCCAAATAACATGTGACTGTACAGATCAGTGTAGTGGGTCTAGTCCATCTGCCTCTGTCCCTGGCACCATGGGGTGGGTCCTCCTGGCAGTGTCCAAAGCCGGCTGCTTGCTGGGGATCAGAATGCCCTCTTGGCCTGGCCCCTGGTCCCTCCTTTCTCCTGCACTCACGTCTGGGCCCTGGGGCGGGGGGCCTCGTGTACTCTTTCAGAGGAGCAGCTGTACTGCCGGACAGTGTGGTCCTCGAACTCGGGCCCGACTCGGACGGCCGTTGCTGTGGCCCACTGCAGTGGCAATGAGGAAATGCTGAGCTGCTCCAGTTTCTCCAGAAGCGGGAAAAGGAGAGGAGAGCGGATGGAGGTGATGCTTCTGTGTGAGAATTCCGTGCCCAGATCACAGGGTCCGAGAGGCCGAGTTGGAAGGAATCTCAGAGCTGGTCTAGTCCCACCCCTCCCTGCACCATTGAGGACACTGAGGCCCAAGGAGCTGAAGTGCATTTCCCAGTGAACTCACAGACAGAGAGCCTCAGAGGCAGGCTTTGAGCCCCAGTCCTCTGATGCCTCTCTCAATGCAGGCATTCTTTTTGTGTTTGTATGTGCCCAGAGAGGTACAATTTGTGTGCTTGCATGCTCGTGAGTGATAAGGCACAGTAAATGCCAATGGACCTTGGTTAACCTCTCTGTGCCTCAGTTTCCCCATTTGCAAAAGGGGGAGAGAAAGGGGGAGGGAGATCCAGTGGCATAGAAGGTTCCTTCCATCTCTGAATCTGTGACTCTGCAATCTCATCATCTGTGTGCTGCTGGCGTGATTATAATAGGGCCACCTATATGTTATGTGGGTTTCTGTCTTCATGGGGTATCTGTGTGCATTGTATGTGCTTGGGATCTCAGAATATATGGAGTGTGTGTGTGTGTGTGGGGGGGGGAGTTGAACATACTTGCATCAGCATTTGCACCCTTCGAGGCCATCACCAACATCGAGCCTTCCTCAGACGCTTCCTGGCTGGTACTCACAGCTTGTGTGGGTCAGGCTGCACTGGAGAGGATTAGGATGGAAAGAATTAAAATGAATTGGGTTAGCATCATTGTTTCCATGTTATAGGCAAAGAAACTGAGATTAGTGACCTGCACAGGGTCCCACAGCTAGTGCCTGGCCCAGGTTAGCCCACTCTCCTTCCAGGGCCCTTTCCCTTAACCCGCACCATCCTGCGCGATCCATTCCTCCTGCACCGACCCCAGAGAGCCTGACTTGGGGAGCATGTCCTCCTAAAAGGGAGCAGGGAACAAGGCACCCTTCTTGGGGGAGCACGGGGCGTTTCTCTCTTGGCTCTCCTCTCTTCAGCCCTGAGGCCCAGGAGGAGCTGTCCCTCCACCATCTTGGGACTGATCAGTCCTGGGAAGTCCTTCCCTTGACAGCCATGGTTCAGTGCCGTCCAGAGGTAGGGGCCCTAATCTCAGCCCCAGAAGATGATTCCCGTTCCCTTTCTTCTGAGGGTTACCTTTCTTTCCTTGGGTCTCAGTTTCCTCTCTGTAAAGTGGAATCCCCCCACACCCCAGTATTTCCCAAGCTAGACAGGGGGAAGAAGGGAATAAAGAGATCGTGTACATAATGAGTGCCTTCCATGCCAAGTTCAAAACGTTGAGGCTGTCATGGATCAGAACACAAAGTCCAATAACCTAATTGCCATTTTAAATTACAGCAAAAACAACAATAATCCAAGCAGAAAGCAATTTGGCCCTGACATCCTGCTGGCCCAGCAGAAGCCTCTGGGCTGAATATCTCTGAAGAAACAGGTCCCAGGATGTCCCAGCATGTCCCAGGATGATGGGCCTTTGAGGCAAAAAGCACCTTAGAATTGGAGCAGAGATTGTCAGGGCAGGGAAAGAATCAGGGGACACAGAAGGTCACTGAGCCAGCACCTAGGAGCTACTCGAAAATGCTGGGGGATCCCAAAGTGAAGGCGCCAATGTCTGTGATCATGGGCTGCCTTTTTAAGCACATCTGGGATGAGCTGTGGTGTTTGCGTGCTTGTTTTTATTTTATGGGTACATTGTTGGTAATATTGTTTTTAAATCTCAGGTCCGTGAGGGCAGGAAAGAATGCCTGGCCTACAATGCGTTTGGGGGACAGGGAGTCTACGCCATTGCCAGGTGCTGTGTGCTCCCCAGAGGCCAATGTCACATCCAGGCAGCTCACCAGGAGGAGGCTGCTGGAGAGGTGCATGCCCACTGTGCTGAGGACGGCCATGTAGTCACAGGTAGGAGATCTGGGGCAGGGTGCCAGCCACGAGCCACAGAGGAAACCAAATGATACTTCAGAATAGAGTTTATGGAATCTTGGACTACCAGAATGGGAGGAACTCTGGAACAAGGAATGTCAGAGCTGGGAGGAGCCAGAGGACAGGGGATGTCAGGGCTGGGAGGGCCCTTAGAACAGGGGATGTCAGGGCTGAGAGGGGCCTTAGAACAGGGGATGTCAGTGCTTGGAGGGGCCTTAGAACAGGGTCTGTCAGGTCTGGGAGGGGCCTTAGAACAAGGGATGTCACAGCTGCAAGAGGTCTGGGAGAAAGTGCAATTCTTATTTTTTGGTCTCAGGACTCCTTTTTACAAATGCTTTTGTTTACATGGATTATTTCTATTGATGTTCATCATATTAGGAATGAAAACGCCTTAGTATTATAATAAAAAATATTTTTTACTTCATAGCCACCTTTAGGGGTCTTAGGGACCTCATCAGTCCCTGGGCCACATATTGGGAACCACTAATCTAGCCCAGCTCCCTCCTTTCACAGAAGGGGAAACTGAGGCACAGCCAGGGCAGCCTCTAGGTCATTGGGACTGGCCATGGGAGTGGACTTTAACCGTCAGGACAAAGATCAGCCAGGGCTGAAAGGACAGGAGAAGTGGAGAGGAAGGAAGCCAGCACTAGAAGGACCCCCTCTACAGATAGCAGGCAGTCCCGGGAAGGGCGGGAGCCTGGACCAGAACCTGGAACCTGGACAGGTCCACGGGCTTTGAGCCGACGCTCCCTCTTCCTGCAGGCTGCACGTCCCATTCCCAAAGGGAGGAGTTTGTGGACCAGGTGAAGCCCATCATGAAAAGCCGGCATGGTCACAGCCAGTGTGTGAGCCGAGGGGCTATGAGCCTTCATGCTTCCTGCTGTCACGCCCCGGACCTGGAATGCAGGGTGAAGGAGCACGAACCGAAGGGGCCCACAGAGAAGGTACAGAAACCCGCTTGCCTCCCTTGCCCCTTGGACCCTCTGTCTCTTCTTCTTTTCCACCCTTCTCGGAGCTTTTCTTTCACTCTCCTCCCTCCCCTCGTTCACACTCTGTCTCCCTTCCCTTCAGCATTCTCTCCTCCCGTCTTCTGGCTTTTTTTTTTTTAATTTTCATTATGAACTTACTAAATGTGATCACTTTGACACGCAAAGAAAATCAGGAAAAAGGAGGTGGTGTGTGAAACTCTGAACTTGTATTATATCAAACTTCTTAACTAGCGTAGATTAAATGCAACACAGCAGGTTCCAAGCTGCCCGCTCCCCGACCCCCTTCCGAGCTGCCTGCTATCACGTGTGTGCGCTTTCGACGTTTCCTTGATGATCTCTCTATTTAAACTCTAATGCTGTGTAAAATACAGTGAGATCTTCCACATGTGATTTTATTTGTTTTTCTTGAGCATTATATATGCAGATGTGTATACAGAAACGGCGAATTATGAAACTATACAGAGAGGACCAGAGAGCCCATGAGCTGTGGTGCACACATATACACGGCATGTGCACATGTGTGTGTATGTTATAATACACACATGTGTATATCTGTATGTGTGTATATGTGCATATTTCATTTTGTTGCTGTTGGGCAGTCACTTTAATCATGTCTGACTCTCCATGACCCCATTTGGGGTTTTCTTGGCAAAGATACTGGAGTGGTTTGCCATTTCCTTCTCCAGCTCATTTTACAGATGAGGAAACTGAGGCAAAGTTAGGTGACTTGCCCAGAGTCCCACATCTGAGGCCAGATTTGAACAGTGAGTCTTCCTGATGCCATTCCCGGAGCTATCCATGGTGCCACCCAGCGGCCCCACATGCATACAGATTTGTGTGTACACAGACTTATTCAAGCAAAACAAACTGATACCTTCGTCATGTCTGAAAATGTTGGTCTCAAGAAGTGAGAAGCACATTGCAATAACAGTCCTCTGGAATTATAATTGGTTATTACATTAATCAGAGATCCTTTCAAAATTGTTTTCTTTTACAATGTTAGAGTTAATATAGAAATTGTTCTGCTCATTTCCCTCGGCATCAGTTCATACAAGTCTTTGAAGTTTTCCCTGAAGCTGTTCTTTTCATAATTTCTTTACGGAGTGATGATATTCCATTACAATCACAGACCATGATTTGTTCAGCCATTTTCCAATTTAATTGCCCCATTTATTTTGTTTCTAGTTCTTTGCTACTACAAAATATGCTGTTAGAAATATTTTTGTACAAATAGACCAAAGTTCGCTGGACTCAGTCAAAGGTCTTCACCTGAGGACCTAGAGGGCCACATGTGGCCTCGAGGCTGCAGGTTCCCCACCCGTGACTTAGAGTTTGAAATCTGGGACCACTGGGATTCCTTCTTTCCAGTATTTTTTTTTTTCATTCTGTCCCGTGAGATGCTTACACATTTAAGTTCCTCCGGATGAATTTTATTTTATTCTTCAGCTCTATAAAATATCTCTTTGGTAGTTTGATATGGCACTAAATCTTAAATTCATTTAGGTAGCATTGTCATTTTTGTTGTTATCCCATCCCAAACATGAATTGTTAATGTCTCTCCAAAGACGTCAATCTCCTTTTCTTCCTATAAAGTGTTTTCTAGTTGTAGTCATGGAATTCCTGCTCATGCGTCTTGGTGGGCAGGCTCCCTAATACTCTGTGCACTTGGTAGTTATTTGCAATGGTTGCTGCTGGTGCTCTCTGTTTATTCTTTCTCTCTTTTATTTTTTTTTCTCTTTCTCTGTTTCCTTTTCCTGCCCTTCTCATATTCTCTTACTCGTTTCTCTCCCCTCATCTGATTTCATCCTCCTTTATTCCATCTTTCCTCTCTTCCTTCTTTCTGTCATACTTAATCCTTATTTGTTCTACTTATTTCCCCCTTCTCTGACTTTCCCTTCTTCTCTGTATCTCTCTCTCCTTCTCATCTCTCCTTTTTGTCCCCTTCCCTTTGTCTATCTCTTTTCCTTTTTCCCCTCCTTCCTATTTCTCTCTCTTCTGTTTCTCTTCAATAACTGTCTTTCTCTCTTCCCCTCCCTCCCTCTCTTTGTTTTTGTCTTTCCTCCCTCTCCCTCCCCTTTTTCTTTCCCCACTTTCCCACTCTCTCTTCTCCCTTTTCCATTTTCTCTTTGTCTCTTTCTCTCCCTCTTACTTTTTCCCTCTTTCTCTTCCTCCCACTCCCTCCCTCTCTCCTTTTCCCTTTCTTTCTCTTTTACTCTTTTTTTCTCCCCCTCACTCCCTCTCTCTCCTCCCTTT
>NW_027185850.1:21121487-21224282 GCF_028583685.1 Petaurus breviceps papuanus | reverse complement strand
TCTCTCTCTCTCTCTCTCTCTCTCTCTCTCTCTCTCTCTCTCTCTTCCTCTTTCTCTCCCCCTCCCCCCTTCCCACCTGGACTCTATTGCTGTCTTCAGTTAATGCTCATAGTGCAATGGTTCCCTGGCTGCATTTCCCACAGTTCGCTGCTCTCCCTGACAGGTGATGGTGGCCTGTGAAGAAGGCTGGACGCTGACGGGATGCAGCGCCTACTCCCCCGGCCCAAACACACTGGGTGCCTACCCCGTGGACAACACCTGCCTGGTTCAGAGCCATGCCAGCAGCCAAGGAGGGCACCAGGCAGCCGCCATCGTCATCTGCTGCAAGAACAGACAGCTGCCCAGGGACCAGCAGGATTCCCAGTGACAGCTTCCTGGCAGGATTTGTGGCAGAGGGGAGGGAAGAAGGCTCTTCTGTGCTGTGTGTTGGGTCTCGCCCATAGGGTGTCACTGGGACCCTTTTCCCCTTCCGGATTTCCACTTGATTCCTCTGCCCTCCTCTGATTAGTGCCTTGGTGCTGGGCTAGGGCTCTGGCCTCCTTCGACCCTCCTCAAAGGAGGGGCATCCCCCACCCCACCCCCAGGGCTCATGCGCTGAGCAGGCAGCCTTGTGTGAAGTCCTGGGTTCTGGCGATTCCAGGGGGACTGGGAAGACCCTGGAGCATGCCCTATCTATATTCCCTCCTTCTACCCTTTCCTTCACTAGTGGCTTGTTTCTTCCTGCATAAGAAGCTGTTTGCATACTGCCCTCCCCTTAAAATGGCAATCTCTCAGAGGTGGCAGGGACTCCTGAAACCCCTCCCATGGACCACCTCAGTGAGCTGCCCGTAGATCTCTTCCTCTCAGAACCAGGACACAAGCCAAAGGGAGAAGTGCTAGACCATAAAGGGGAGATAACAGAAACATACCTCATCTAGGAATCACAGAGTGTCAGAGCTGGGAGGGGACCTAGAACAGGGGATGTCAGAGCTGGGAGGGGACCTAAAACAGGGAATGTCAGAATTGGGGCGGGGTGGGGGCTTAGAAGGAAGAATGCTGGAACATACAGTACCTATGAATGCCTTCTTTTATCCTGTAAAAGAAGGGGGTGGTTCTCCCCATGAATCCAGGGGGGTTCCATTCCACCCCTGACATTCCATGATTTTGACATGGGGAGTAGGAGATCCCCAGGGCAGGGGAATATGGGAAGGAAGCCATATGGCCTCTCAGTGTCTCCCTCCTTGGACTCGCACCAACTCTCTGGGTCCCAGTTTGGCCATCCAGGCCTGGTGACTTCCCTGAGACCCTCAGGGCTTCTCAGCCCGTGTCTACCTCTGAAATCTGCATCAACTCCCCTGAAGCTGTATTTAGGAGCCAGCCGCCAGAACAAACAAACACTTCCCTGCTTTATCATGCCCAGCTGACACCCAGGCTAAGGTCGTCTAGATTTGCAGACCCGACCCAGACATCTGTAGAGATAGTCTGTAGAGATTAAAGTGGATCCAAGCACTGATTATCATAAATAGCTGTCACCAGCCTTTCTGGTTCTAGGGAACTTTGGTTTCAGACTTCCCCCTTTTCCCCACCACACCCCCTTTGGATGGCAGTGAGCCAGAGTGAAAAGAGCACAGGCAATGGGAACTGGGGGCTCCCTCACTAACTGGGGGACTTTGGGCAAATCCCTTTCAGTCCCTGGGACACAGCTACTTCTGGAAAAAAAAAAGATGTTGGACGAGGTGTAGATGGTCCCTGAGGCCCCTCCCCCTTTAGATTTATGGTCATCTGAAGGGGGGGGGGGACTTAACATGGATAGATTCAAGGAGCCCATGGACTTGGGTTGGAAAAAAAATTGCATCTTATTTACACTAACATTTGGTTTCCTTTATAATCCTGTGCATTTTTATACATTTAAAAACATTCTTACAGAAAGTCAATCAAAAAGCAGTTAAGTGCCTACTATGTGTTATGCTATGCACATAGTAGGCTGGGCAAAGGCAAAAAGTCCCTGCTCTCAAGGAGTTCACAGCCCATTGGGGAGATTGGGGAGCATGCCCACACTGTGCAAACAAGCTCTAGGCAGATTAGATTGGAGATAATCACCAGAGGGAAGGTTCTAGCATTGAGGGAGACTTGAAGATAAGCCTTCAGCTGACACTGGAAGGTGCCAAGGAAGCCAGGATGGAGCTTGGAAGGAGAATTTCCAGCATGGTGGACAGCCAGTGACAAAGCTGAATTCCAAGTCCAGTTCTCTTTGGAGAAATAAGGAGGCAGACCAGGGTCCTTGGAGCACAGATTATGTAGAGGACAGGTAAGGCATAGGAAGATTGGAAAGGGAGGGAGGCACCAGGTCAGAAAGGGCTTTAAAATCTGCCCCTGGAGGTGAAAGAGAGCCCCCAGAGTTGATGTTAAAAAGAGCTGACATGGTCAGGCCTGGGCTTTCAGCTGTCCTGGTCAGCTAAGTGGAAAATGGCCTGGTGGGGGGAGATGGGAGTCAGGAAGACCCATCAGCAGCTGTTGAGGCAGTCTAGATGTGAGGTGCTGGGGCCCTGCACCAGGGGTGGAAGGAGGGTTCAGTGGGCCAGCAGGGGTCAGAAAGAAGGTAAAGTGGCCTTTCTCCAAAGGCCGTGGAGGTAGTGAAGCTTTTCTAGGTGTCTGCTACAGGAGACCAGCCTTTGTTCCCTGGGACAACTTGGGAGTTTCCCCAAGAAGAGTCCTACACAGCTGGACCACAAAAGGAAGATAGTGCCTGGACAGAAAAGTCCTGCCCATAGTTGAGGCTGCAGGAACTTGGGTCACGCCACAGTGGTGGGCCTGGCCAGACCCTTCTCTTCCTCACTCCCCTCCAAGAGAGGCTGGCAGAGCCACCTACAGCAGCTTCCTGGATTCTGGACAGTGTAAGTCCCAGGAAAGTGGTCTTACTGCATCCTGACTTAACTGACCCATCCAGGCCCTTGCCTGAGAGTCCCATGGACAGTGACTCAGTCTTTCATCCTGCCTTCACCAAGGACTCTAGAATCCAACAGAAGGCAGCCAAGTCTGTGATTCCTTACTTGACTATGGCTGGTTTGGAAAGATTTCTTGCAAAATAACAGCTCTTTTAGAACGGGTCACAGCTGCCCAACCCCAGTCCCCCTAATTCCTTCCTCATGGGAGGCCAGCTTTGTTCCGAGGGGCCCCAGGCTATCACCATTCACTGTTGGCAGTCATGCTGGAGGCTGCCAACCCTGCTCCCCAACTCCCAGAGATTTCTGGAATCAGCTCTCCCTAGGGCTTTGCTGGAGGTAGGTTTGGGTTTTTTTTTACACAAAGATTAAACTTTTCTAGAATTAGCATTTGACTTTTGTACTTTGAAAGTATTTATTCTGGGTTTTGTAGTCTGTTTTATTATAGAGTGAATTTTAAAAAATAAAGACTTTTAATATGACAAGTGGTCTGTGAATGATGGGGACCATGCGTCTAGAGAGGGGAGAGGTGGGGTGGGGGTGGGGAGGGGGGTGTTGAGAGAAGGGCTGTGCCTGTCAAAGAACAGTCAAAGATCTGATTTCCAGCAATGGACCAGCCAATTAAGTATTTAAGTGCAAGGTGCTAGGGACACAAACACAATTACAAACAACAATAATTAATAACAAAAACAATCCCTGCCTTCAGGGAGCTTATAGTCTATTCATAACATTTTGCAGTTTACAAAGTATTTCTTCTGAGAGCTGCTGCAGTGAATGGATGGATGGATGGACAGATCATTAGATGGATGGATGGACAGATCATTGGATGGATGGATGGATGGATGGATGGATCATTAGATGGATGGACAGATCATTGGATGGATGGATGGATGGATGAAATATACATTTGTTATGCTTCTCATGATCTTTGGAAAGTCCTTTCTCTCTGGGTCAGTTTCCAGAGCAGTAGACAGGACACTGCACTTGGGGTTAGGAAGATCTGGCTTCAAATCCTGCCTAAGACAATACCTTTGTAACCCTGGGCAAGGCCCTGAACTGTTCTGTGTCTCAGTTTCCTCTGGGAGTCCTTCCAGCTTTAAATCTAAGATCTTGTGGAATCTTAGGGGCAGCTAGGGGTGCCATAGTACACAGATTGCTATGCCTGGAGTCAGGAAGACTCATCTTCATAAGTTTGAATCCAGCTTCAGATACTTACTAGCTGGGTGACCCTGAACAAGTCACGTCACCTTGCTTGCCTAAGTTTCCTCATTTGTAAAATAAGTTGGGGAAGGAAATGGTGAACCACTCCCTTGTCTCTGCCAGGAAAACCCCAAATGGGGTCATGGAGAGCCTGGGAACACAACTGAACATCACCTGCATGGATGTAAGGGTTATGGGATTTAAAGATCTTCCATGCCCCATTGGACGTGCTGACGTAGCAGGAAGGGGCGGAGCAAGAGAAAGCGAAAGCCAAGTTAGCGTTCCTGCGGTGGCTGGCGGTGGTTGTAACGGCGGACGGCGGCGGCAGCAGCAGCAGAGGCAGCGGCAGCGCGAAGCCCTTTTTGAGTTAGGACTGCTAAGGACTTTCTGCTAAGGACTCCTGCTGAGCACTGCCAGGGGCCGGAGCTGCTGGGAGCGTGCTTCCAGGATGCTGGGTGGTTGCTGTGCGTGGGGAGAGGAGGACCTTTGCCTGAGGTAGCCTGTTCTGTTTTAAAGGCTTGAAAATGTGGGTGCTTTCTACTTTATCTATCTGTGCCAATATCATAACTACTCTGATGGCTTTCACTTTCTGGTTTTGGGACTCAGTCTTTTGGTATCTTAATAATAAATTTTCTAGTTTATTTCCCCATATGGCAAGCATGACGTATTTTGTGATGGATAATTATATCAGCATATTTGTAATCTCTATAGGCATTGTGAATATGGCATTGCTGATACAATGGAATGCAGGGATTGGGCTGGAGTAGAAGACACTAAGGTATAGAATGAGGACTCCCTCTGAAGTCAAAGAGCCTGGAATCCCCTCTCTTCTGATGTGACCTGAGCCTCAGCATCCTTATTTTAAGGGAACCAATGTGATGGAGAGCAGGTTGAACTTGAAGACAAAGACTTGGATTAGAATCCCACTACTATGACTGTGGGCCGGTCTCTGAACCTCTCTGTGTCTCAGTTCCCTCATCTGTGAGACAGGGGCAAAAAAATATCCATTGAACCCATATATTTGAAGAGGCAGAAAAGTGAGGAGAGAGTGCACCTGTCCCAGAAATGGGACCCGGCCTGCTCCAAAGCAGAGACACCGGATGAAAAGGCAACGCTGGGGCATCTGAGTGGAGTTTTCAGTTTTAACAGCTTAAAACTCCACCGGGTCTTTTGATAGAATCAGTCACCACATGAAGTAGCACAGAGAGAAAAGAGAAGAGGGTCCATAACCGAGCCTTGGGGAAGCCCTACTATGAGTGGGCATGAGCCGTTTGAGGATCCAGCAGAGAAGACTGATGAGGCTGGGTCATACAAGTGAGAGGACCAGGAGAGAGTGGTGCTGGGAAAACCTAGAGGGAAGAGAGTATCAGAGAGATCAAGAGGGCTGGTGGTCAAGGATGAAGATTAAGAAGAGGCCAGGGACAGTCTGGGGGGAACAATGCGGACAGAAGCCAGACTGTAGAGCGTTAAGACAATGAGAAGGAAGCCAATGAAGGAGCCTCCTCCAGACGGCTTTCTCAAGGAGTGAAATGAAGGAGAGATATGGGGCAAAAGTGAGAGGGAAGGATGAAGCCAGGGGTTTCTGAGGCTGGGGGGGGACGGGGACGTGGGAGGTTTTATAGGTGGTCAGAAAGCAGGGGAAAAGAAAGTAAGGATGATAGGGAGAACGATCGGCTGGAGATGGCATCTCTTCTCCAGCTGAGGAGGAATTTTTTTTAAATGCTGAGATGAAAATTTAAAAAGTTTTGTTAACTGTCTTGCAAAAACTGCTTTGCATTCTGATGAGGCTTGAATATCAACCTCACAGTGAATTGTGATCATAAGTATAAGTTAAGTCAAGAAACATTATTAAGCACTTATTTACTAGGCACTTTGGAGACAAAGAAAGGCACACTACAGTCCCTGCCCTCAAGGGGTCAAAATCTAACGGTTGAGACAACGTGCAATTACGTAAAAACAAGGGCAGGCAAACCAGCCTGGGCAAAGCATCCAGACATCCTACAGCACAGACAGGAGGTAGCCAAAGCACCGCCACCATCACCTTGACTCCCATCTCCCCTCAGATAGCCTGGGACCCTGAGCTCAAGAGCCTTGGGGATAGACATGCTTCCTGTGCAGGGTCCCCAGTCATGACTCTGGGCAGCCACCCCCATGGAGGCATAGTCTGGGGGCTGACCGCTTCAGTCACAACTACTGAACACCCAGAAAGGAAGGTTCCAGCTTTAAGGAAGACAGACAGGTTTCTGGCAGAGGATGAGGTTTTGACTAAAACTAGAAGGAAGCCAGGCAAGTCGGGAGGTAAAGATGAGGGAGCTACTTCCAGCCATGGAGGACATGCAGTGTCTTGTGTGAGGAACACCAGGGAAGCCAGATCATTAGACTGTAGAGGGGAGTGTGGTTTAAGAAGTTACTGAATGTTGTTACTTATGTTAATACTAAACCAGCTTCTCTTCTTTTTCTCTCCTTTCTTTGCCTTTAGTAGGTGATCTTTCACTGGATAAACGTTGTGCTTTCATATCATTGATAGAGTTTTGGGGAGGACAGCAACTTCTTAATTCTTCTTCTTAGATTTTTCCCATTGTTTTTTTTAGCATTATTTATGTCTTTAGATCCTAAGTCACTTATCCTAGTATTTTCTCTCCCCCCACCCCAGTTCCTCCAACAGGCTTTTACATTTAGAAACTGGATTTTATCTGGAAAGGGTAAGGTGCTGGGGACGTATCGGAGCAGACTGTTGAGAAGACTTAAGTACAGAACATGACGGAACATCGACTTCACTGGACTGAGGGACGTTTGGGCACTATCGTGATTAGGAAACACTGGTAAGCCTTCAAGTCTCAGGTCATTTGGCTGAGCCCTGGCCATTATTATCCAATCCAGAGCACCATGATGGGATGGCAGAAAGAGCAATGGACTGAAAGCCAGGAAGTCCCGGTTCCAGCCCTAGCTCTGCCCCCAGTCTTGTGGGCATTGAGGAGTAATTGATTCTACTCCTTGACCTTAAGCTTCTTCCTGAAGGAAAATGAGAGTATTGGAGCAGATGACCTTTGGGTTGCCTCTCAGCTCTGGTATTTCAGGATTCCAAGATTCAATTTAAAGGCTAGATTCTTGTGAAAATCAGTCAAAACACACTTTCTGAGTTCCACATACTGAGCTAAGTGCTGAGAATACAAAGGAAGGCAGAAACCATTCCCTGACCTCCAGGAGTTCATAGTCTAGGAGAGGAGCACCACATGACTAGGCACAGATACACGGGGAGGCGCCAGCAGCTTCCTCCTGCAGGGGAGAGGTCAGCTGAGATCTGAAGGGAGCCAGGGACACTAGGAGGCAGAGGCAGAGGGGCAGAGCACTTGGGGCACTGGTCACAGCCAAAGCAAAGGTGTGGGGATAGGAAATAGTGGTGTTTTCTAGGAAGGCTAGAACGCTGCTGCTGCTGGATCACAGTGTGTGAAGAGGTCAGTACAGACCGGAGAGGTAGCAAGGGGTCATTAATGCACGTTAGAGGCCAACAGAGCAGTTTACATTTGATCCTGCAGGTAGCAGATACTGGACCTTACTGACCCGGGTCATAACATGCTAGGACCTACAAATAACCACAGCGGTCAGTCAACACGAGGATAGAGACCAAGTGGGTTATTGCAGAGGGTGAGAGAGTCTAAGCTAGGCTTGGGGACGGGTGCTCCAGAGTATCTCTGGGCTGCTTAACTATTACAAGGACCAGCCTTCTCCTAGGATCCCGTCAGATGCAGAACTCTGGCTCTACCAGTCACTTAACAGCTGCATAGTCACTGGCTGGTGAATCCCTCTCCTGACCTCATTTTTCCTCTTCTCTAAAACGAGATAATATCCACACCACTCCGAAGACTGGCAAATATCTACATGTGTGTATGTATGCATATGTACTGCCCCCCCCATATTATTTTCCCATTTTCAAATGAGGAAATTCAAGTTCAGTAACTCACCCAATCACCCCCATCCCCTTCTGCTTTGTAGACCCTCCCAGTCCCTCAAACCAGTTTTCAGTCTACTTGAGGCCCTTCCCTAGGGAAAGCCCCCACTAGTGAGGGAGTTTCTGCACCCCCGAGTTGCCTGCACTGAGAAAATCAAGAAGCCCAGTCCCTATGCCCACACTTTCCATTCAAGATGTTCAGATTGTGCCCCAGTAGAATGTAAGCTCTTGAACCGCCCAGCTGGCATTAAAGGGGCATGACTCTGGTTGTTGCCCCCGAGATCCATGGCACCTCCCCATCTGACAGGTAACTAAGATCTTCCCCAGATGTCTCCCCTAAGCCTTGCATGTTATTTAATAAACGATTCATTAATTCATTCAAATGCTATAGTTCAGAGGAAAGATGTTGGCGTGGACTGATGAGGCTTGGGAGGGGGTGGTTAGACCAATTTCCAAGGGACAGGGCTTGGATTTATGTCCTGGGGGAGAATGTCCCAGCTGGGGCTGTTGAACAAGAGGTGAGAATGTTGAAGACCCTGGAACAGAAAGCGAGGCTCATGTGGACAAGAGATGAACGGCCTGACTTGGGTAAATGCCTGTTTGGAAACAGATTTGACTCCCAGCTCCGACGGCAATTGGGCCCATGGTCTTGTCCTCTCAGGCCTCAGGGCTTGGTCCCACTTCCCATTAAAAATACAGAAGCATCAGGCAGACCCAACTCTACTTTTTTGAAAAACTTTATTTTATGCTCCAAGAAGCCATGAGAATTCTGCCAGCCTTAACACCAACAGTGAATTCATATTCTCCACTAGCAGACCCTTCCCCACCCCTTTGCAGGACTCCCTCCCGCTGGGCCCTGCACACGCCTCAGGCGGTCGGAGGGTCTGGCTGTGGGGGGCCGATGCTCCAGGAAGCCTGTCACCACCAGCATGGGGTCGGCACACAGGAGGAGACGTCCTCGAAGCTCTGTCTTCATTGAGAACGTCCTGAGTACACAGCAGAGTGAGTTGTGCAATTCCTGCTTGACGGCAGCCCGCTTTGAAAGATTTATAAAAACGTTTTCATCCACAAAATTGGCAGTAGAAATGACAACTCTTTCAACCTAAGCCTGTCACAGCTACTTTTGTTGAGTTACATTAAAAAAAAAAAAAGTCATCAGCAGGTTTCGTGGCTACGGCAGCCGGAAATTTGAGTCTTTACTCATGTGAGTGAAAACGACCCCCATCGACTGCACCAGCAAACGGGAGTCGTGCGATCCCGCCTTGGGTGACAGTGAAGGCAGCCCGTGGGCTGTGCGAGGAAGGCGTTGTTTCCATAGGAAATAATGGGAGCCGCAGCAGTGACCCTTCCACTCCTGAGAAAGCGAGGTTGGCCATCCCAGCACACATTGCCAGAGCAGCCAGAAGCAGTGAGGCGGTGGGTGACCCCTGCACCCCAGGGGCTGGGGAGGAAGAGAGCTTACACCTTCACTGAAAACTAGGTTCCAAACATCCCATTGGGGACCTCGAGAACAACGGACAACTCGTCACCCGTGCTGCCATCCCCATCACACAGGCGGCAGCAAGCTCCCCACCAGCGCCGTCCCCCTGAGGGAGCGACACAGCTCCATCGATAAAACCCATGGCAAGGTCGGCCCTCGGTGAGACGCCTGCCTGTCCGCCCCCCACAAGGCACTCGGGGGCTACACGAGCCCCGACGCCCTCCCTGCCTCAGGCTCGGGATCCTAGCATGGTGCTTCATGTGGTCCAAAGTAAGGCAGAAAGTGTAAATCAAGGAACGGGGGACTGAAGGTGGACAGGGCAGGAGGGGTGTATCACCATCTGAATGGCCTTTGGGCCTCACTCCGGCTGCTGCGTTTCTAACCGTTCTGTCTGCTCATAAGAAAACGGAACAAGAAAAATCGTACTATCTTTTCCTTATAGTAAAATTGCTATAAACCCACACAACAGCGGTTCTCCCCCTCCCCCCAACTCAAAAGCTTCTCATTGCATACAACTGATTCCAACTCTGTGTTTGAAGACAAAGCGAATGATTGCGATCACTTGATTTAAACTACAGTTTATTCAATATGTCTCCAGGTGTTAAAAAAGAGGATCTGATGGAGTCAATAAAATTGAATCTTAAAGTGCCTTTTGGGGAGTTGCTTTTTTTTTTGAACGAATCAGCTTGTTTTTTTCAGCGCCCAGCATCCAATGGCGCAGCCCTGTATGAATCGGAGAACGGGGTCTTTTTTATCGCTCTGTACAATCTGAACGACATTAGAAAATTACCATGAAGAGCCAAGAGACTCCTCCACGTGACCCCCAGGCTGGGGGAGCTCTGTACAAACGGGGAAGGAGACATATTCAATACCAAGGCTCTGTGTAACCCGGGCGCTACCACATCACAAGCAAAAGCGCGTCTGTATCACATCTGTCCGTCACTTGGGAGCGTGCCCCCTCCCTCAAGGCTGCCCGTTCTGCTTTTCCTCTTCGGTATCAAGGCCAGGGCAGAGCGATTCCTCTGGCAGAGTCACAGAAAGCGACGTGTCTACACTCATTTATGTTCACATAATGAAAATTTCGACCATGAGCTTTATTTGATAAAACCTTGACAAAAACTGCTGTCGGCATCGGGGGGGCCGGCTGCCCTTGGTGCGGCTGCATCTGGCTCTGGGGTCTCCCCTGCTCACGTCTTCCTTCTCTCAGATGAAGGGGACTTCTCGTTAAGAGTACACCATCCTCCAAAGTCACCTCAGTCTACCCAAGTTCCACTTCCAGGCCTTTCACAAAGACGAGATTCTGGTTTCAGAAAGGGGCCAAGCATCGAGGAGGCGGCTGGACCGGGCTCAGTGGTGAGTCTGGGACCTTCCTCTAAGGGTCCACGTCGTCCAGGTCACTCCTTGACTCGCCAATCATCATGGGAGACTCTGAGCCCTTAGGAAAAAAAGGAAACAAAAAGACCCGTCTAAGAGGTGCCTGGGAAAGCGCTTTTAGTCAGTGCTCTGAGGTCTCTCCCAGCACGACTGCCAACGGCATCCTATGGTCATGCTGGGGCTCAGTCTCCCCCCAAGGGCCAGCGCCAGCCTCCGAGGGGGCAGGAGCTGGGGGCAGTGCAGGGAAAGACTTCTACTCAGCTACAATTCTCCCTTCCATCTGAAGCTGATCCCCAGCTTCCTCTTTGGAAGAACAAGTGGATCAGTACCCTGGCATTGCTAAGGTCTGTCCCAGCTCTGGCCCAGCATGGCGGCATGCCGGGAGCTCTGGTGGTCCTGGGGGGCTCAGCACACCTGGCTGTGTGATCCTGTCGGGCAAAGCCAAGCTTCACCAGGTCTTTGCTTTCTTATCTGCAAAATGGGGACGGTAATATCTGCACTATTACTCCACATGCCTGTTTGGTGAGAGCTTTGTAACCTTAAAGCATTTCACTAGAAATGGCAGCAATCCTGATTGCTCAAGAGTACAGAATGACAAAAGCCGGTTCCAGTGCAATGTTCTGTGGCTCCTGAACCAATCACGTTCATTTGGCCACAGAAAACACTGGGGCATTTTGGGATTAAAAAAGAGGAAATCATGCCTGGTTTCAAAATGAAAAACAAACCAAAGCTATGACACATAGCAAGCATTTTAACAGGAGTAACTTCACATTTAATATCCTAGAAGGGAAAGTGTTAGCAGCATCAACCTCTTCTCATGGAAATCCTATTCAGCCTGGGTGGAATGCCTCAGAGCTCCACAGGAGGGAGGCTCCCACCCATCAAGGTTCCCGGTAGGTCTTGGAGAATGCCTAGAAGTGACGGCGCCACCTTTATGATGGATTCAATGGATAAAGAAAGATGGGTCTCCCCCATCACAAAGACTCCTAGGAACTCAGGAGCTCTGGTTTCCCCAAGATAAGACTAGCCATGGCCAATGACCACAGGTGACAGATAAAGAACGGGATGTGACGTCGGGCGTTATCAATCCTAACCTGACTCCTTTTACAAGTGAAGAAAACTGAGGCCCTGAAGAAATCCCTTTTGGGATTTGGACTGACCCTCTCTAACTCCTGACATATGTCTTCTATCCACTGGAGCCCACTATGGGTTTTGCCTGTTGTTTCTGACAAGCTGCTTCCCAGGCATGTCCAGGAACCTGTTCAGCCTGTTCCTGGCCTCCAGAGCGCCGACTGGCCATTGCCAAGCCATGCTGCCCCTCTCTTCGGTCCTGTGGGCGCTCCCCAAAGAACGGTGGCTCTCTGAGCACAAGAGTGATCTCCCCACAGGGCGGCTGGGTGGTGCAGTGAGTAAAGCGCCAGCCCCGGAGTCAGGAGGATCTGAGTTCGGTTCCTGCCTCAGACACTTAACACCCACAAAAAACCCCAAAAAACTAGCCGTGTAACCTTGGGCAAGTTACTAAACTCCCAATTGCCCTCCAAAAGGCAAAAAAAAAAAAAAGTAATCTCCCCTGCCTGCCTCTAAGTAGAGAGTGCATGCGTGTATGTGCATGTGTGCATCCACTTCACGCTGGTGTTCCCACTGTGACTCCGGGGAGGCGTTGTGGGTGTGGTGCTGCACGCTGTGCCCTGCCCCCCACCGCCTCCCTGTGATCCTGGGTGTAGTCCTGCAGCCAAGCCCCGCCCCCACCCCACTGTGATCTCCCTGGGAAGAGCCTGGCTTTACCTGCTGGAGGTGTCTTTCTCCATTCTCATTAGCAGGACTGCTTTCCGACCCGTTACTGCTTCCTGACTGATCCTTCTCATTCAGCAAAGCTGTGGCATAAGCCAAAGTGTCCTAAAGGAGAATTCCAACAATGAATTAACAAGATGCCTCTCCTTAGCCCGTGTGCCCCAATGGAATCACTGGATCTTAACCAATGGTTTCCACTTGGGACAGGGCAGGGTGAGTGCTCGCTGCCAAAGCAAAGATCCCCCATCTCCCAGGGCTGGCCCACTGGCCAGCCTGCGCCTGGGGGCTAGGGAGGTGAGAAGGGACAGCACATTCATGGAACAAGGTGGGAGCCGGGCAAAGGTCTCTAAGGAAATGGGCAGAGGAGAGGCTGCTTCAGCTGCAGAGATCGGAGAAGGCTCCTGGGAAAGGTGAGACAGAGGCTAGACCGTGCTGCCGGGCTGTCTGAGGAGCCCAAGGGGGGCAGGCTAGCTCATACAGCAGGACATTCCTGCAGAGAGGGCCCCCAGCAAGACGGGCATCCCCAGGTGACCAGGGTCAGCACAGCACCCACCTGAGCAGAAATAGTGCGCTGAAAGGTTTTTCCAGTTGAGGTTTCATTAGATATATTACTTTGTGGGACCCAATAATGTTCAGACATCTAGAAAATTCAAAATGAAATTACAAAGGTACCAATCAGAAGGGCCTGATCCCACCATCTGCACACCACCATGGCTCTCTGGGAGGCCAGAGGGCACCCACGGGGCTCCCGAGACAAGGGCCTGCCTGTCCGCCCCTCTCTACCCCTTCAGGGACACTTCTGCTTCCATCACAGGCTGGCCCCAGGGACATGACACCCGGGACCCCCAGCCTCAGCCCTGCTAGCTCGCTCCCAGCCTGGGTACCTTCTTCTGTAGCCACTGTACAGCCCAGCTCCAGTGGTGGGAATTCTCCTTGAAGTATTCCTTGGCGGCAGGGCACCTGGGGACATAAGACAGTGGTCGGCTGAGGCCCGGGTAAGCCTTCGGCCCTGGACAGTGACCACCCCATGCAGACACTACTGCTGACAATGCTGGGTGAATGGTTACCATCTCCTGCCCACGTTAAACATAGTGGCCTCTCTAAAGTCTGAAGAGGGAGGGGGAGAAGGCACCAGAGATGCCGAGTCAGAAGCCTGGGGTTCTGACCGAGGCCATTCTCTCTGTCCCTCAGTTCCCCAATCTGAGAAATGGGAAGAACACAGAATCTTTGTAAAATCAGTTGAATTAATACACGTAAAACACTTTGTAACAAGTGCTGTGTAAATGTATCATATACAAATCTGATCCACACTTGCACCGAAATGAGTAAAAAACGCTAGTCACCAATTTTGGTTTGTTAAAACAACATTTGATACTTCTCTTTTTAGATTTTAACTGATCCCTGGTTTTTCTATCATCACTATTTCTATCCATCTCTTCCTAGAGAATTATGCCTTTAAACCACAAACACAAAAAGAAAACCCAGAGGAAAAAACCATGCCACGCTAAGCAGAGCAAGCCCATGCACCCCATTAGAAGGCCGTAATGTTTCTGCCCCCAATGCAGGGGCCTGCACCTCTTCCCTCCTCTGGGGAGCCTTTCATGGGTGAGGGGTTAAGGTGACCAAGGTGCCTAGGCACGTGTAGACCAAACCCAATCAGGATGTGGTCTTCCAAGTCAGTAAGTGGCTGGCATAACAGGATGTCTATCAGCATCTGAGCTCGCTGATGTCTGTTGGAACTCCTAGGGAGGAGACTCTCCCTCGGTGCAGATAGGTACCCACTCTAACATTTTCTGCTGGGGCACCAAGATGGGGTGGTGAAGGGGCTAGGAGCCATCAGGGGAAGGACCTGAAGCTGCCTCTCTGTATGACATCTTCTAAAGAGCCTTCTCAATGCTGTTGATACTGCACATCCAGCTATCTCCCTGGATCCTGAAAATGTCTGTTTAAAGCAGCAGACAAGATGAACAAAGTGGCCTCAGGGAGTCACTTCACCCCTGTCAGACTCGGTTTCCTCTGGTGTAAGATAAGGAAAGTAACAGCCCCACCCCCTAAGACAAAACAGGGAACTTGGGAGTGTTCTCTCCAGAAAGGCCTCAGTTCACACTCACTTCTGCGCCAGGGTCACGAGGAACTTGACACACTGATAGCAGCGGCTGCTGTCCACATGATTGCTGTGGTGCATCAAGGCTGGGGAGGAAAACGGGACTGTGAACATCACACAGCAACCATGACCTCAAGCAAGAGCCCCCAGCCCCAAAGTCTTGTGGTGATGCCTCCTAGAAGGGACAGCTTCCCCTGGCCCTGTGGCTCAAAGCCCTGTCCTCAACTGAATGTTTCAAGAAATAAAAGAAAAAATGTGTTTAAAAAGTCAGGTTGCTGGGGGCGGCTAGGTGGTGCAGTGAATAAAGCATCGGCCCTTGAGTCAGGAGGACCCGAGTTCGGTTCTGGCCTCAGACACTTCCCACACAAAAAAAAACTAGCTGTGTAACCTCAGACAAGTTACTTAACCCCAATTGCCCTCCAAAAAGGCAAAAAAATAATAATAATAAAGTCGGGTTGCATTCATATGGCCAGCATCCCTGGCCCCAAACCGTCCCCTCTGTCCTAATGCTGGGAACAGGGCAACCATAAGCCTCCAGCACTGGTCCCCAAGAGGGCCAGGGGCACAGCAAGACCCTCAGTGGTAGGCAAAGCCCTGAGGGCAAGAAAGGGACCTGAGCCTTGGGAAACGTATGGCCCAGCTCCAAGCACTTCATGTAAAATGGATGGAGGGGAGTTGGATCTGAAAACTTGTCCTATTTTTTAAAATAGGAATTTTTCTACGATCTGTCTAAAAATGAAGCTTTAATTTAGAAGGTAAAGCTTTTAAATCAGTAACAGATTTCACTACTCCCTGTTATAAACCAAGTGAAAGAATTTTATTTTCAAGGGTAGTGAGAGTGGCCAGATACCTTCCTACCTGAGGAGGGGGCGAGATTCAAAGCAAGAAGGCACAGATACCTCCAACCAAGTTTTGGCAGTAAGACCTCCCTCAGCTGTCCTGGCGCACTCAAGGTAGGAGGGCATACTGCATACTCACACTAGTGCAGGGGTGGGGAGCCTCAGGCCCGAGGCCACATGTGGCCCTTTAGGTCCTCGGGTGCAGCCCTCTGGCTCATGAATCCAAACTTCACAGAACAAATCCCCATAAAAGGATGGGTACCTAGATGGCCACAGGCTCCCCACCCCCGGGCTAGAACAATATCCTAAAGATGCCATTAAAAGGGAAAGGCCTACTGCTACAAAAACACTGATGGACCTTTACCTTCCATAGCATGATGTTGGGCCTGGTCTAGCCTACTGCCTGTTGAACTAGGTGGGGAGAGGATGAACAAAGCATGAGATGAGAACTGGCAGCAGCCCCAGGAGGACAGGAGAGCAGGGAACCTCTGGAGGACGTGGCCTCCTGCTGAGGACTCCTCGACCAGGCTCTGGCCAGGCCATGATCTGAGGGAGCCTGTCTCACCCCTTAATGCGCTGACAGCGTGAGAGATAAGGAAGACTGATATGTATGAAGTGCTTTGAGGTTTGCAAAGCTCTGTCCAAAGAAATACAGGAAGGCACAGCAAATGACAGAGATGGGAAAAAAAACAGACTTACAACATATACAATGATAACATTAAAAAATAACAGCAACCAAATGTGAAGGATGCAAAATGAAGAGTGGATGTGCAAATGGCAGCCTAGAAAACATCAGCATAAATCTCTGAACCCTTTAAAAACAAAACAAACCACAGAATAGTTCACGGGTCAATAATTTCTTTGCTCTGGAAATTCCCTCAAGCAATGTGGCTCCAAAGAACAGCCTGGAAACTGGGATCAGAGGCCAGCTCTCCGGCTGTAGACATGGTTTTTTGTTTATGTGGATGTTTTGGTGGAAGGTTATTTACTTTATGAAAAAACTATCTGGGGTGTTCTTAGTGGCCTTCTCTGAGTTTCATTCCCCTGGCTGGAAGGTTCTTGAGATAAATGAGAAAGGGGCAGAAAAGACTGAGTTTGACATCTTTTGACACACCAGTGTGACTGCCCAAGACACCCTTTTCACAGAGCTGGGGCCACTTGCCTACTAGGCCATTCTCCGTCTCAAAAGCAAATTTGACCCGTTCTACTTGAAGAGGGTCTTCAATGACCTGGAAAGAGAAAGGAACATAGGGTGAGGCTTGGGGAAAGTCCCTGGAAGAAAGAGTTCAAGTCCCACCCATTTGGCACATGGCTAACAACTCCCCTTGGTTTCTGAAGCAACTAAACCACAAAAATACAGGACTCATCTAGTATCAGAACCAGAAGGAATCTCAGTAAGTGTATAGTCCAACCTCTTCCTTTGACACAAGATGAAACTGAGGCAGAGACAGGGAAAGTAATTTGTTATGGAACTTAAACTGCAAATGAACAAAAGCTTCCTAACCCATAGGACCCTCGGCAGAGGGCAAAGCCCTGTGTGCTTGCTGAACTGATTTAATGGCTCTGTCCTTCGTGGCACTGCCCACTCCCTGGTCTTTGCTCTGCCCCTTGGGCCCCTCTTCAATGGTGCAAGTGGGAAGGGGCAGGTTCCCACTGTGCTGCTCAGGCTCCTTCATGCAGTGTGACTGGGGTGTGATCTCCAGGACGGTGGCCATGCTGGCCCTGCCCGTGGTGCTGAGCTGGGAGGTGCTCATTCATTTACTGTGTCACATGCAACTTCAACAGCAACCTTTCCTACAGCAGCTGGAGGAGGAAGGCTCACGTCTCGAGCCAACATCTGCCTCTGCCTGCTCTCCTCTCCGACCCGAGCAGACCAATTCTCTTTCCTAGCTGGCAGCCCTTTCAAATGCTGAGAAGACAACTATCAAATCTGACCCAAAGTCTTCCCTTCCACACTAAACATTCCCAGGCCAGTCAGCTTCTTCTGGATATGTTCCTAAAAGTGGTGCCAAGAACCAGACGTGACATTCAACAGTGACCCATCTCCTTCCTTCTGCCCATTAGGCCTCCCTTAATATAGCCAAAGACCAAGCTAACACAATCGTATAATGGCACACTATTGTGCCTATATGGAGCCTGTGATCCACTAGAAGCCCCTCCCGAATCTGTCCTGAAGCCATGGACTTTCTGAACCCAAGAACACACTTTGGATGAATCCTATTAGATCTGGCTCATTGTTTGCACACATAACTTCCCTCATACTGTCTTTCCAATAACACCGTCTAAGACCAAAAGCCATTTTATGGGCATAGCGGGAAGTCAAGGTGTGGGAGTCTGGTCTGCGCACTAACAGCGATGCTCTTGAGGGCCGCCGGAGCCTGAGGACATGCCCAGTGAGTCCTTGGCCAGGAAGCCTCACTCCCCACGCTGCCCGGTCCTTTAGCCGTGGTGCCACCTGCCCTGTGATCACATTAGTTCTTTTTGTAGAGTATAGTGTGGAGGCCAAAAAATCTAGGAAGACCGTCATTTTAAGAACGATCTTGCCTCTTTAATACAGCTGGAGCCCTAAAGCCTAGAAGAAGGGGGAAGCAGGACTACTGCAAGCCAAGCTTGCCCTGCCACAGCATTCACAGCAGTGGAGGGAAGGGACACTGGTTTCTGGCTGTCACTCTTGGCCCTCTGATGCACAAGGGCACACAAATGGTATGAGTGTAAAGAGGACGATCTACGTCTCCTGCCCCCTAAGACTGTCTACGAATAAGAGGGAGAGAATACCGCCCCGCCATCATAGCAGAGATGACGCCGGCACACAAGCTGGCAAACCAGTTTCCAAGATGTGATTTTAGCAAAGTGAAAGAAGAAAGCACATGTGGGCCCCAAACCCGAAGGAGAAATCAGGCAAGGGAAGTCATGGCCAAGCGCACAGGCAGCAGAGGTGTGGCGGCTGGAGAAGGCCCGGGATTAGGACTCGGGAGGCCTCGCTCACTGGCTAATGACCTGGGGCTGTCCCTGAGGACCACGGGCCCCAGAGCAGCGTCTGCCTGGCTGCCACCGTTCTCTAACACTGAGCTCTGAGCACCAAGCAGCAGAAGGTCACTACCTACCAGGATCTCGTGGAGCAGCTGGAATGTGTTCTTCAATTCGTGGGGAGGAGCGGTTTCCAGTTGGCTCTATGTGCAAACAGAGAGGGCGAGAAATGAATCACCCTTCAGCACAGAGCCATTCCAGCACCAGCAGGGCTCTGAGAGCACCCCTGTATGCTCATCAACATCTCCACACACACCCCCTTACTTCTCCAGGAAGAAAGGCACTGTTCTGACTCGGGGAGCATGGGGAGCGATCCTGTGTCCTCCCACAGGCATGGAGGTACACTGCGGGAGCCGCGCAGCCCCACCACGGCCCACAGACTCCCCCACAGCTCACTCAGTGCTCTTACCTTGATGAAATGCAGCATGGTGAAGGAGAAATGCTCGTTACAGAAACAGCAGTAAACCACCATCTCCATGAGAGCCAGAAGTGAGCCTGTCAGCTCCCGCAAGGCAAATATGACCTGGGGGGACAGACGTGGGGAAGAGAGGGGAGGGATCAGTACCCACGGGGTGGTTAATGGTTCCTGCTGCTCACTGCAGTCCTGGGACAGACATCTTGGAAGCAGGCTGGCTATCTCCAGCTGACACAGTAGGGTGGCCAGCTTCCTCCCAGAGCCCAGCTTAAAACATCCCTTGTTTCTGAGGAAATCTGTGCCTCAACGTGGAATCGTTGTTAGTAACTATTACTTTGTCAAAGTAAGAAATGAGAAATAAAAAGGAAGATGATGCAACCCAACACCCAAAGGGAAAGAAAGCAGCAGCCCTGGAAGACCCTGTCACCTGCCTCGTCCAAGACTGCTCACAGGAGGCCAGGGAGACCCGAGGAAGACAATGTTGTGTGCATCGTGTGACAAAAATGTGAATTAGTGAAGAAAGGTCCATTTAGCCTCCAGATCAGGAGTCTACAAAAAGGATTATGGCAAGGTGCCTACCACGACTCAGGTTATGACTCAAGTGTTTCACCTTCAGCTCCCAAATAAGGGAGGCAGGCACCTTAATTAATTTACAGAGGAAACGGCTGCTGAGGGTGCCTCACCAAGGAGCCTAGCAGGAACCAAAACGAAGCCAGCCCCGCTTTCCGGGGCCTCCCTTCCTCCACAGAGCCCTGGGGCCAGGCACCTTCACCCTCCAGCTTCCCCATCAGAATAGGAGCTCATTCTCCTACCATCTTTCTGCTTGTATCTGTAATCCTGGAGCATAGCTCTGAGTTACTGCTTGATGACCCAGCCTGATCATGCTACTACACTGAGGTCCCCACCTGAAGGTTCTATTCCTGTGCCCCAAGACCCAAGAAGATGACCCCAAAACAACGTGACCTAACCCCAAGTCTTCCCAACGACCCCCCAGGAATCCTAGAGTTCCAGACATGTGTAACAGGCTCCTACACAGCACTTCTCCCTGATGTATTGTGAAGCCAATGAATGCTGTATTTTATGCTTGTCTGGGGTCACTAGATCTGAATTTAGGTCCTTCCACTCTCTCCCTACTCTGATCTTAGCAGAGAAATTGTTCTGAAGAATCAGAGACCAAGCCAGGGAACAAACTACACAAAGGCTTCCACCACCCAAAGAAAGGCACATTTCCAACAAGGGCCAGTAAATATTCTCTCAAAAACGTCACTGCTCATTTGAGGTTCTCTAACTTAAAAACAAATAAATGAATGAAGGTGCCGCAGGATCAATCATATTAAAAACTCCTAATCTAAACGATCTAAATTTGAGACTTAATAGGTTACTAGGCTTCACTGTTGTGAATGTGACAAACAAGCTGGGCCAGTAGAAGGGAACAGAAGAAGCGAGCTCTCCAGGAAGAGCTGTAATCGTGGCAGGTCCACATAACTCTCCTCATCGTGCACAGAACTCTCCTCATCCACACTCCCCTGTCACTAATAAAGGACTTCTTTCCAATTGGCAAAATGGGGAGAATCCACATGAAGGCCAGTCCTCCCTCCTCCCGACACAAGTGTTCAGTTGTGAGGGCACCACATGCAAACAACAGCGAGCAGACTGCTAGAAACCGTGGGGAGAGGAAGGTCACCTCCAGCAGGTACGGCTTCCCTTCAGACAGGAAGAGCAAGGACTCCACTTCCTCGTGGAGGGCCAGCAGGGGGCCGGAAGACACGGTGCTGATGGGAGGCCGCTGTCTGTACGTGCCAGGGGCTGCAGAAGGAAAACAAGTAAAACACATGATCTGGGTGTTGTTTCATGGAATGCACTTGTATAAAATGGGTGTGAACTGACCTTGTGATGTGAGAAATGGTTTAATCTCACTCAGCCACATGACCAAAAGGTGCCTTGTACATAACAGGCACTGCATAAATGGTTGTTCAATATAACACACATTTACTAAGAGCCTATTATGTACGAGGCACCAAGCACAGAGCGGTGCACACACAGGGATGACAAACAACACGGGCTCTGGCCTCCGCCAGCCTAGGCTCTTCCAGTGACGGCGGGGGCAGGGCGGGAACAAACAAGCGCATAAGCCAGCTCTGACTCGGACTCGGGGCAGAATCCGGGAGGGACCAAAGGAGGCCAGTGCAGGCAGGGTGTGCCAGAGCAAGGACGGATACTGAGAGGCACGTGACGTGGGCCAGTGGGAAAAAGAGCGCAACGGTCTTGGGAGCAGAGAATTCCAGTCTGGCAAGAACTAGTAAGCAAGTGTGGAAAAAGGCAGGAAAGGACATTGGAACCAGCCCAGAACATTTCCAGATCAACCCTGGGAGGCGTCTAGTCCACACCCTAGATTTGAAGGATGAGAAAAAGGCTCTGTGAGGCCAGGTGCGGATTCCTTGCCTAAACCCAGACTCTTACAAATGGTTAGGAAAACACGCTCCAAGCCAAGGGGACGGCAGCCCTCCAGGTACTATGAGGGGACTTGTGCGTCTGAAGCATCCTGTGACAGTGTCTGAATTTGTAGCCAGAGGACCTGGGACAGGACAACAGTGGCCCAGGGAGTCTACCTGGTGCCACAAGTGGTGAAGACAGCTCTTACCGACATTCCTCTGTGATGAGACATCTGAGTGCAAAACCAGCAACGCCACTGTGTTGTGAAGGAATCCAAACTCCCGCGCTTGGGCTGAGCTCCATCGGCGAATCTGCTGACAAATGATGAAAGGCAAATCAGTGCACATGAAAGTGGAGATTCGACGCTCAGCAAACAAGGTCTGATTAAGAGAGGCGACGAGCCACTGACCGCATCTGGGGGCAGTTCCTAGTGTGATCACGGCTCCAGGGCCCCTGCCCATCTTTAACCCACGTGCAGAGGCCTCAGCCAGGCTCTGCAGAGACAGAAGATGGAGCCCTGTCCTAATGAGGCTCACAGGCTCAGGCACACAGATCATGGGGACACAAAAAAGTGCAAAGAGGTACTTTCTAATGAAGAGCAAAAGCTAGGAGGGCTTCATGGAAATGGCAGAATGGGAACTGGGAGCGCTGTCAACAGAGAAGGGAACGGCACCCCCTGAATGACAATGGCACAGAGAAGAACACAGGCCCATCTGGGGGCCCCTAATAAAACCTCATAAAATGGCATTTGCTCAGTGCCCTTAAATCTAATCAAACAACTTTAAGCTATTAAGGTAAGGAAAGTAAAAACTGCCTGCATGTGGCCCCAAAGTTATAGCCCACTGGAGCTAAGCTACCAAAAGGGCAAAGACCGGAAGTGGCAACATCCAGACAATTCCAAGAAACGTCCACACACAAATACCCCAAGTTTCTGCAACACACATGAGGAGCGAGAGAATCGTGCTCCCAGGCTCCATGAGGCCTGGGGGGCTGAAAGCCACTGATGGCTCTGCAGAGGGCAGAGGGGATGTGAAGAGGCCACACAGGCCATACCGGGCGTCAAACAGTCCTTTCTGTGAACCAGCTGTTTCCTTTTCTGATAGGGTTATTTAACTGGTAGATGATGAGAATAATGTCAACATAATTTACCTATATTTTAACAAAGCTTTTCATAAAGTAACTCATAATATTCCTATGCAAAGATGGAAAGAAACAAATTAAACAATAATATAGTCTGATAGAACTCTGGTTCAAAACTGAGTGTCATCTTGGTGAGGGGTCTCCAGGGGAGAACCCAGCCTTCTGTGCTGTGGAAGCTTTTTTATCAATGATGTGGGCATCATCACACTTACAGATGGCACCACACTGGGGGGACAGCTGACCCACCGAATGACAGCACTCAGAAGGCTCTGACAGGAGAGGCCTTCAGGCTAAATGAATAAAGTGCAATTTAACTGGGATCAATGCCAAATCTTGGCTCTCCTAAAAAGATATGGGGGTTTCTGTGGGCAGCCTCACAAACCCAAGAGGCAGCACAGGATGTGGTGGCTGGGAAAGTCTCGGCCACCTTGTGAGTGCATGACATGGGGCAGCGTCCAGGAACAGGAAGGAAATGGTCCCTCTTTACTCTGCACTTGTCAGACCTCATGTGGAAAACCAGGCCCCTGATCAGTGACTGGAATGGTGAAGGGATGGAGCTGAGATCACACCAGGGTGGGCCTGCTGGAGGAGCAGAACCGGGGCAAGCCCCCGAGGCTGGATGCCTGCTGTCCAGGTGGGGGCAGAGGCCAGACTAGACGCACCCCCGTGTCCATCTGATCCTCAGTCCAGTGTGCCCTAAAGAAGCAGCTGCTCAGTCTCTCACTAGCAACAGAGGCAGAGGCCGTTACCTGATTGTTTTGCCGATTGGGTCCCAGGAGAAAGTTGATCATGTGCCGTAGAGCAGAATGTCTCAAAAGAAGATCGCTAGCCCTTACACCTTGCTAAGAAGGAGATTGAGAATGGCAAATTAATGCTCCTTTTCTAACAAAGAATTCATTTTAATAAACACAGATTCAAATGAGAAACAACCTCAACAAATCCTTTTCATGGAGCGTGTGTTAAATCTTTTCCATGTTGTGATTACTCTCTGGCTGCTGCTAACACACAATTAGCAAGTGAACTGTCATGCAGACTCTCGTTACTCAAATGAACACCATTTCATCCTTTCTCTTCCCTGTACTGGAATCTTTTTAAGCTCGGCATTCTCTACGTGGTCATTTTTGGGACAAAGCCTGATGGGCCGAGCTCCTGTGTTTTCTCAGCACAATGAGAATGCCCTAGACCCACCACCTAGTGACTCCCAACCGCAAACAGAAGCTGTTAGCCGTACGAATCCTTTACCTTCTGCACAAAGGTGTTGAACAGGAAAAAGTACTGAGCACAGTTTTTACAGTTCTCTGGGACATCTTTATCCAACAGGGCGAGCAGCACTTCCAACAACTGGTGAAGGCTTTTGAGCTGGTCAGCATAAAGACAGAATTCCATTAAGGCAGGAAACAGACATTTGCAATAAACTTAATAAAAAAAACCAACATGAGAGCAAGGGATCTGGTTAATTTAATTTGGGTTCAGATTCAGATGGAAGTCTTTTTGATAGTCACAAATATAAAACTGCCAGTTTACCCTCCGAGGCAATCATCGTAGAACTTTAAATGCAAGGTCCGAGAGTTCGAGGTCAAGAACGTACTTTTCCTGTGCGCTGCCACAGCGGGCTCCATGATGGATTTTCTCTCGCTAGCCCTTCTTTCAGAGCTTTTTGGAAGACACTGGTCTGCACCCCTCCCTCCACTAGCCTGCTCTTCACATAGTCACAGATGCAGAGAACCAAAACACAGACACAGGCAGAGGGGCTGGAGACCAAGCCAATGGAGCGAAGGGAGCGTGACAGCCTGACAGAATGACAAGGGGGACGTCGACTCGACTGTGACTTACTTGAGAGCTCGCTGACGCCTCATGGAAAGCTTTGAGAGACATTTTGTTTGTTTAGAGACCATCTGGGTTATCAGGTTGCCTCAGCTGCCCCTCCTCCCACTGCTGTCTAGACAGGTCTGTGACCCACGGACTGAGAGGATGGCGTCCACGGACACCCTGTTCCTCCACTGGGGGACCTCGGGACAGGATGCTATCTGGCCCTGCGCATTTCTTTCCCAGCGACTTTAGAACAAGATTTCTGTAATCATCCCACCCAGTCTGCCTCAAACAGGACTGACTAAAATCTGGCACATCCACAGCCTTCTGCAACCACCTATTAGAAACGATGAGGAGGGGGCAAGAGGAACCGTTTCCACCGTGGTGAAGAAAGACACGTAAAAAGACCAACACAAAATAGAGCTTAACAGGACAAATGGCTTTTTGCTCATGCCTTTCCTCGTCCTCCCCACAAACCTTAGGCTACTAGAGGGTCCTATTCCAGCCTACAGGGGGATGTTGGGATCTGAAGGACCTTGGGGAGACCGAGTAAATTCTGGAGTGTTAACTTGGAGCCTGCAATTCACCTTCTTGAGGGTGTTTCTCAGGAACCTTAGGGCCAACCCCAGAGGCTCCCCTAGAGGAAACCGCAATGTCAGGACCGACCCTGGCCAGGTGACCTGCCCATACTCTGCAGCGTCTTGGATAGGTACAACCTTAACTTGTCCCGGCCGCCATCAGAACGTACTCCCCTTGAGAATGGAGGCAATGGCCTACTTTGGTGGCTCCTGCCACTTCTCTCTGAACCCCTAGATTTAGCAGAGTGCCTGGCCCCCAGTAAGAATGGAGGGCTGCTGCCTCCCTAACTCTCCTCAGTGCCAGCTCCTGAACACCGGTGGGCCAGACTTCAGGGACACATCCACAGGAGCAAATTGGCATAGTTTTCAAAGTTTTCCATGTGGTGTTGTCAGCTGTTATTTGAGATAGCAAACCTGGCAAGGAAGTAATCTATTTGCTAGGAATGTGTGTTTTGAATGAAATAAAACTCTTCAAGTCAAAATTAGTCTAATTTATTTCACTAGAACTTGACGTTGTGGAGCAGTTGCTGAGAACAGAGTGAAAAGAAAATTCAGGAAGCAAAAGTGAGTTTTGGGTCATCAGCACTGGATCAATGCAAGGGTTTTCCCCCTTTTGAAGACAATGGAGGAGGGGTTGATAGGAGAAAAAAGAGAAGCAGGGTTAGCTCCCTGATTCAGGGTCAGTTCAGAAAATCAGGGCCACTATGGAGGGCTGCACCAAACGAGTCCAAAGGGGTTGAAGCCCCCCAGGCCTGCAGGACACTGCTCTGGGGAAGGAAAAGGACAATGGGTTGGAGGCCTTCCACGCTTGGCAATCTCGACCAAGTCAGGTCATCCAAGGAAAGGCACACTATGAATTATGGGTAACTGGCCTCTTCCTGTAAGCTCCTTTCTCACACAGAACATGGGAGGGCTAAAGCGCCCCATCTGAGCAGTGATACTGACCTTGTCCTGGTAGAACAAGGCGCTGTCAAGGGTCTTCTCCAGGATTGTGGCAACGGCTACTCGCACTTCCCTCACGCTGCACTCCAGCAGGAAAATCCTGAGGTGGAAGCAGATGACCAGACCCAAGAGTGAGCCATGATGTGAAACACAGGGACCCAGCAGACACCGGGGGCCAAGCTGGGAGCAGAGCTCGGCTCATCAAGGCTTCAGGACCTACACAGAACCTGAAACAGGCTGTGTAAGGAGTCAGATAGGGTGGGATGCCCACCTGTGTAGAGAGAAACTGGATTAATCAGCCCTCGGTCCCTTCTGATCCCACGGATTCCTATTTAACAGATGAGGAAACTAAGGCTGGACGCTGCTCATGTGGGGGGGATCCCAGGGCTTTGGACCCCAGGCCCAGCGCTTTGGCCATTAAAAAAGGGCAAGGGACAACACCCAGGAACTCAGCATTAAGAAAACAGAAGGATATTTCAGCAGACGCAGAAAATGTTTTTGACAATACAGAATACCCATTCCTGTCAAAAACCTTAGAAAGCCTGGGAACAAACAGCTTAAGTGCTGTGTCTCTAGAACCAAGAGCAGCCCTCATCTGAAATGGCGATTTCTGTTATCACCATCATGATTCCACGTTAGAAATGGAAAGAGTAAGTGTAGACAAAGAAGAAACAAAACAATTACTCTTTATACATAATATGATGGTTTACTTAGAGAACTCTAGAGAATCAATTAAAAAACTAAGTAAAATAACCAACCACTTCGCAAAGTTGCTGGATATAAAAGAAACCCACAAATCTCATCTGTACTTCCATATATTGCCAACAAAATCCATTAGGAAGAGACAGAAAGAGAAATTCCACTGAAAATAAATACAGACAGTATAAAACACTAAGGAGTCTACCTGCTAAAACACATATAGAAATTTTCTGAACACAATTACAAAACACTATTTACATAAATAAAGGAACATGGGAGAAATTACTTATCGGTACTATGGAAAGGGGAAGAATTCATGACCAAATAAAAGACAGTGAGTCATAGGAAGACAGACAATTTTGATTACATAAAATTAAAAAGCTTTTGCACAAACAAAACCAATGCAGCTGAAATGAAAAAATTGGGAAACTGGGTAAAATTTTAACGTCTCATTTCTAAGATACATAGAGACTTAAGTCAAATTTAAGATAAGAGTCATTCCCCAAATGATATGTGGCCAAAGGATATGAATAGCAGTTTTTAGAGGAAGACAAGCTGTCAAGGTCATATGAAAAAATGCTCCTTATCACTAATAGAGAAATGCAAATTAAAATGATGAAGGGCCACTTCATCATTCATCATTCTGGCTAACTTAGCAAAAAAGGAAACTGACAAATGCTGAAGGGACTGGGGAAAGCAGGTATACCAAGACGCTGTCAGTGGAGCTGTGGCCTGGCCCAGTCATTCCGGAAAGTAATTTGGAACTGTGTCTATTAAACTGTCTATACCTTCTTCTTCTAACCCAGAGATACCAGCCCTGGGTCTACACTCCATGGAGATCAAAGTAAGAGGAAAAGGTGCCACCTGCACAGAAATAGTGAGAGCACTTCTTTTTGTGGTAGTAAAGAACTGAAAACTAATGGGATACCTATTAACTGAGAAAAGGCTGAAAGAATCATGGACTATGAGTGTGATGGAGTACTATTGTGCTGTAAGAAACGAAGGGACGATTTCACAGAAACTTGGAAAGACTTGTATGAAACAATGAAGAGAAGTGAGCAGAACCAGCACTTACACCACAATTCAGAGACCTCGAGATGAAGCATGCTGCCCACTTCCTCACACAAGTTTGGGCTGAATGCAGCTGAAGCTCACTCTCTCTGGGAGGGGGAGGCAGGAAGAAGCCATGGCTAAGGAGAGGATCCATTCTATCTGACTATGCATCTTTATAATGGGATTTTCTGTGGTGTTTTTTTGCTTACTCAATGGGTTGGGGGAGGGGTATTTTGAACTAAAAATAAATTGAAGAAAAATCTTTTAGATTTTTCCTATCCTCTCCCCACTGGCTGCATGCTTACAGGGTTTGCAGCTCCATCTTGGAGACACAGGACAAAGACAGGGACATATGCTATGCTGTTCTGCTTCATGACTCCCATCATGGTAATAAGGGATGAAATTTGTGACTGGGGCTAGAGGAGGGGGCACAGTGGAAAAATCATAGTTTGGCTCTGGGGCCAAAGGACCATCTCAGATGCTTCTGACCAGTGTGACCTTGGGCAAGTTACTGACCTCTGGACTTCAGCTCCCTCATCTGTAAAACGATGACTGGATGCCCTCCCTCTACGGAAGGGTCCCTTCCAGCTCAAGATCTGTACTCATTCTTCCAGAGTC
Source organism: Petaurus breviceps papuanus (assembly GCF_028583685.1). Classification (NCBI taxonomy): domain Eukaryota; kingdom Metazoa; phylum Chordata; class Mammalia; order Diprotodontia; family Petauridae; genus Petaurus; species Petaurus breviceps. The sequence continues at coordinate 21,195,910 of NW_027185850.1, read as the reverse complement.
ACGCCTGGCAGCATTTCCTGAAATAAGACCTTTTCTTTCCTTGACTGTGGGAAGGGATCATTACTTACTTAGTGATTCAATTCAATAGTAACCTGTGGGCAGAGCAGTCATTCCCCAGGATGCTCTCCAATTGCCTGAAATTTGGCTTCTGGTTTAAAGACAAGGAAGGTTTGCTGAGCACTTTGGCTGGGCCAAGTGCTAGGAAGGGAAGAACTGCTTTCCAACTGGGCCAAGAAAGGACCAGCACTGCTCCAGTGTGATCTGGAGAGGCTGACTGGATCTGTGGATAGATCTTCAGACTTAATGGACTTGCCGTTAAGGGGCTCGATAAGGATGTTTCTCAGCATGTGCTACTCAGGGCTGTAAGCTGATCAGACCTTAGCAAAGTGCCTCGCACATCAAGGAGCCTCACCCATCAGGCCATACCTACTATATTCCTAGATCTTCCTTCTCGATTGTGGCTACCCTCCTTGAGAAAAGCAGTCTATACTACACATGTCCATTTCCTCTTCTCTCACTTCTAAACTCTTGGCATCTGGCTTCTGACCTCATCATTAACCGAAAAAGGAACCAATGGTCTCTTTATTGCCAAATTCAAAGGCCTGTTCTCAGGCCTCATGCTTCTAGAGTTCTCTGTAGCCTGACAGTGATATCCCCTTCTCCTAGACACGGTCTCTACTCCACGATTCTGTGACATTGCTCTCTCCTGATTTTTCTCCAGCATCTTCACCCCTATACTGTCCTGGGTTAGCCCTCCTCTCTTTCTCTCAATGTGATCTGACCTAGTGATCCAGAAATGGTTGCTAGGATGTATCTATTCAGCCCAAACCTCTCCCAGGTGCTAGTCCTGCAGCACCAACTGCCTCTTGGACTGGTCATCCTGGAGACATCTCAATCTGATCGTGCCTAAAACAAAACTCCTTAACTTTCTCCCTATAAGAGTCCCCCGACCCCCCCCAGTTCTATCCAGGTACTAGTGCTGACCCAGCTGACACCCTTGGCTCCTTATCTGCATTCACCCCCCCTCATGCCCCACCTATTGCCACATCTAGTCAGATATCCCACAACACCTCTAAGCCACGTCCAATTGTTTCTTCCCTCAGGATGACTATGCCACCCCCATTCACTCAACTCCTGGAGCTTCCTTTCACCTGCAGTGATCACAAATACAATGCTCTGCTTAGCTTTTAAAACCCCTCTCCTGGGGCAGCTTCTCCCTTCCCAGTTCTCTGACAATTCCCTCTTTGGCCACGTGTTCCATGCTCTAGCCACACTGGCCCAGCTGCTGCCCATGAGCCCTCGCTCCTCCCCAGCTTCGACAGCTCTGAAGCTGCCTTCCCCGTTAGAACACAAGCTCCCTGAGGGCAGGACCTGGCCAGGTGTCTTTCTTGGTAACCCCAGCCTAAATCACTATTGACAGACTGAAAAGGCCAATCCCCCTTGTGACCTGAAGCCCTGGGATTCTGGAGTCCCCTGGAATGGAGGGAGTGCTCCCACTTCTCCAGTATCTCTTTTAAAAATCCTCGTGGGGGGGGGGGGCAGCTTGGTGGCGCGGTGAGGAGAGTGCTGGCCCTGGAGCCAGGAGGACCTGAGTTCGGATCCCGCCTCAGACACAATACACACACAAAAACTAGCCGTGTGACCTTGGGCAAGTTACTTAACCCCAAATACCCTCCAAAAAATAAAACAAAACAAAAAAATCCTCGTGGCTCTTTTCTCCTGTTCCTTAGCTTATTAACGTCCATCTCTCCTGGTAGCGCTGAGGGTCACAAGGTACTCTAGTCTAGCCCTCTGTACTGCATTTCGTCCCCTTCTATCTCAGATGAAGATACCTTGATATATTAAGTTCTGAACAAAAGCTGTGAGCGGATGCCTCCTGAGGGCAGGGCATGTTTTTTAATTTTCTTTTTATCTCTAGCACTGAGCATAGGGCCTGATGTGTACTAAGTGCTCAATAAATGCTTGATTTAGGTATGTTATAGATAGCATGCTTTAACAATCTGGAGACTGGCATAGCAGAATTTTAAAAACCAAGCCCAAAATGAAGGCTAACAACAAACCCAATGGCACTTTTGTTTTGGCCACGTGCAAACTTTTCATTTCTTGAGTCATGACGCCCCTCACCCAAACTCCTAATGAGCTAAAAGCTGTGTAAATGATGGCCACCGGGAAGAGTGAGTCCCTGCAGAGTCCAGTTACTGGCTATGGAAGCCATGGAGCAAACAAAGACAGTCATGGGACAGTCACCCTTCCCTCCTTTCCTTTTTTCACCTCCTTCAAATGAGCACTAACTGTAATGTTTCGAGTTTCCCAGGGTATTGATTTGAGGTTACTTTCTCACTGATGACTGCCCTGGGATCTCTGGGGAACAAAACAGCTCTGATGCATGTCAGTGATGGATCTTGTTCCATATATGAACGGGAAGTCAATTTTGCTACTGCTGCTGCCTCTAATTAACTAATGCAACCCAGAGACAAGAAGTGCGATGGACCTGCGGAGAGAAGCCAGGACAAAGGTCCATCCTACCTCAGACTTAGGGTTTCGTTGGGTTACAGCCCCAGCATTTCCCTTCTGACAGTCTCAGAGACTTGCCTGGAAAAGTTAAGGGACTAGTTCAGAGACAGAGTCAACGGGGGCATCAGAGACAGAACTAGGCCTAAGGCTGGCTCTCAACCCACTGGGCCATGTGGATTCTTACAAACCTAGCTGGGATATGCAAGCTCTGTGTGTGGTCTGTCCTTCGTTTCTCTAGCATGGCCAATGGCTTACCACAAACCCCCCACTTAGAGAATATCTGCCACTAAATGATGGGGTTCTGTTCCTGCTGAAGCCACCAAACTAAGAGAGGTGAGGGCCCTTCCCTGCACTGTGTACAGAAGGAGGCTATGCTGGGCCCTCTCTGCTCCTTGATTGTAACAGCAGGAGCCGTTTGTTTTCACGTGTGGTGACGTTACGCACTGACACTTCCTGGGGGCTCTTTGTTGCCTTGCTGCCTCCAATGACTCAGACTCAGAGATCATTTTATGAATGTTATGACAACTGTGAGAACTTTGCTACCAATGGATGTCAGGAAAACCACATTTCACATGAATGGAATTACCCTTCCAGAGTGTGCCAGTAAACCACCAACTGAAACAGCTAAGAAAGAGTTCTATTCAAAGGCACCGGTGCTCCAAATGGAAACCATTCGGTTAAATACTAAAACCAATGTTTTACTGATTAGTTTGAATTGTATTAAATTTTCAGGCCGATCTGTATACAACTTTTATGAGACAGGCTGGTTCTGTAATAATTACTAGGGGCTAATGGCTGGAATCTGTGAACTGCATCTTAAAAATATTTTTGTAACTGTACTGCAATATAATATTCTTTTCTGTGTGATGCCATATTTTGTTTTACACATTTTAAAACTTAATTCTAAGAAGCAGTTCATAGGCTTCAGCAGACTGACTTCCCAAGGAATTCTTGATAGAAAAAAGGCTAAGAGTTCTTGATTTAAAGAGTTATAGAAAGAAAATATTAGTAAGGTTGAAAAATTATAGAACAGAAACCTTCCTTACAGATCATAAAGTATGCTGTCTCTGTTTTTCAGATGCATCACTGATAACACATCCTAGAGAGTCCAGAGAAACAGACGGGGAAGGCAGCAGGACACAGGAGAAGCACTAAAGCAGAACGAAGGGGGGGCTGCCACGAATCAGTTGTTCAGCGGTGGGTGCCGAGGGTCGGTGACTCCAGGCTCTCAAGCTCCTCAGCCACCCGGCCTGGAGAAGGCCATTAAAGCCTCCCTGAACCTCAGTGCCATCATTTGTGAAGCTGGTGTAACAGTATCTGCACTGCAGGGCTGCAAGGCAGGATTTTGTAAACTTTAAAAAGGAGTAGCATGAGTTATTAGATAAGTTCCAATACAGTAACGTTAGTCTGTGAGAATGAACATTTGCTACTGACATGCTGAAACAAGTCTGTACTCAAATGGGAGGGCTTGGGTTAACTGGAGTGTATCAAAGAAAGTTTTGAGGTTTTCTCACAGGGAATGTTAAAGAAAAGAGTATGCAATTATCTTTTAAAATTTACTTTAAAAAGCAGGTTTGCATGGCTGTAAAAACAAGCTTTAAAGGATTTCCCAAAATCCATTTTGACTGGATGATTCAATGACATTCATTTCTCCAAAAGGACAGAACACAACTTCCCATTGGAAAAACACTTTTAGGACCAAAATTTTGAAAATTTTTTGAATGATTGCTACAGACCTGATTGTCTCATACAAAAAAAAAATCATTTAAATTGTGAATTTGTCTCTCTCCTCACAAATGTTGGCTGGTAAACAACTTTAGCTTGCTGGGAAGCCTGAGTTATTTCTTTTTCAGAACCTGGATACTAGTTAAATTAAAAAGAAAACCAAAATCTAAACTGAGAAGAGTCTGTGTGACTGGATCCACTCTGCTGTCTCGGTCACCTGTAAGTGTATCCCTTGCTTCTGCCTGCCCACAGCCTCCTTCCCTCTAACACCAGCTCAGCGGCCAGTCACATGGGCACAGGGCAGGGGCCTGGCTCTGGAGTTACCTGGTCTAAACGTGCTCTAACACAAATGATCCTGATGACTGTTTAGAACCCAGACACTTACTTCACCAACTCTCGTCCTTCAGAACCGACGAAATATTCAACAAGCCACTGACAGGCATCAAAACTTTTGGAGAGCAATGCTTCAATTGTGGCCACCCACTCTTCAGTGTCAACCCTTTAATAAAAAAGCAGCAGCATCATTATGAGCAGAGCACCAGGAAAGAGGACGTCTGAGAACAAAAGAGGCTTTTCTTTGGGGTTAAATATACATCAAAGGGAAAAGAAATAAACTGACCACAGGGACACTAGACTTTGGAGTTCACACTTCTTGACTGGTATTCAGAAACCTCATTCTTAGACTGTAAAATTCAATTCCCGTCCAATTGCCACAAAAAGCTTTAAATTTAATGAACTGATTTTTATATAAAGCTCTACTTTGGGGACAAAATTCTTTTGTTAACTGTGTTTGAACAGAACTTTTTGCTATAATAGTATACTGAATAAAAATACTTCTACAGAAAATATCTCTAGTACTCTATTCACTGAGCACCTGCCTTGTGCAAGGCACTACGGAGGACCCAAAGAGAGTGAGGCGGTTGCCGTTCTCTAGTCCAGGGCTCCTTAAACTTTCCCACTTGGAGACCCTCTTCATAACCCCATGGCCTGAGGGCACATGCAAGGCAAAGTGTGCATGCGTTGTGTGCAGAGCTAAGGCTGCAGTGAAGCTGAACACTGCAACACAGACAGGCACTGCCAGAAACACCTTGGATTCATGACACGTTTGATTTTTAATTAATTTTGGCTGGTGCACATTTAGAAATCTTCCACTGCTGTCAGAATCGTCTCAAGATTTTTTCCCCCCAAAATCTTCTTCTCAAAAAACCCACTATTTAAAATACTCTATACTAAGAATTGCATTCCAGTTAATCACCTTGTCTATGCCTTTTGGTTCAGCATATTAGTTATTAGCATTTCTTAAAATTCTCACCTGAGTTTTTTCTTTGTCCGTAAATAGGTTTGGAAGAGAAACTGGATTGCTAGCTGTAAGCTCACCTTCGCCATGCAAGGATAGTGGGGGTGTTTTAGCTTAGTCTGAGGAGAAAGAAAAGGAAGGGGAAAGAGAAACAGGGACCTGTATCAACATAATGACATCACATTTTTTCCTCCTGAAGCTGTGCAAAGAGCTAATCTTTTATAATTTGGAATAGTCACATTTGAGACCTTTTAATATGAGACATGATTTAGAAAGAGGTGGCTCACAATGGAGATAAATATTAAAATTAAACTGAGGTTAATGAAAAACCCTTATCTTTTCCAAAAAGGGCTGTCAAATCTAGACAACTGGGGAAGGGGAGAGAAGAAGCAAGGAGAACGATGATCTAGACAAACAGCTATTAGAAGGTACACAAGGGCAGCTGGGGAGGCAGTGGAGAGAGACACAATGAGTCAGGAAGGCCCAAATCTGGCCTGAGCACACTGAGTGTCATTGGGGCAATTCTGAGAACCACACTGGCTCCACCTGGTGACTCCCTTCTGGGTCTAGGCTTAACTTACTTTCTCTTCAATTATGGGTCTAGTCCAAGTTCTGTCTCGTGAGAAAACTTTCTGCAATTGTGGGAACTGGGAGAAAACCTCACTGTATTTTCTGAACCCACCCATGAATGGCTGGGGAATGGGACCACCTCTCCCAGCTCCTCAGAGACCCTTAACTACTGGCCAGAAACTCAACTCCAAGGACAGATGCAAGGGTTGTTTTTTATTTCACAATCATACATCCCAAGCAACCCGTGTCTCATCTGAAAACTGGTCCCATATTGATCGATCAGCTATCTCCTGAATGTTCCCAACGGTTCACAGATACTTGGGGAGTGGGCACCACCTTTTCTGAATCAGGGAATTTTACCTGTTCACTCTCCCCCTCCCAACCTGGAAAGTCCCTAATCTTTCATTCAATTAAAAATCAGATTACCAGAGGCTGTATTGTTTCCTTTTAATTATTTGGCCTTATCTGATTCCCTGTTTATAATATGTGAGAGTCTGTCCCCCTGTATTTGGGGCCCAGGCCTAGGAGTAGAGGATCTGGTCCCAGCTGGTTGGGAAATCAGCACGTGCTGCTTAAATAACTGGAATGTTCAGAAGGCTGAGCCTCTGTTTCCCTCAGTAATTTCATCTTTTACCTGCCCTGGGACAAGTAAAAGACGATTATTAGCTGTGTGACCCTGGACAAATCATTTTACCCTATTTGCCTCAGTTTCCTCATCTGTGAAATGAGTTGGAGAAAAAAACGGCAAACCGCTCCAGTATGTTTGCCAAGAAAACCCCAAGAGGGATCACGAAGATTTGGACACAGCTGAAAGTGACTAAATCACAACAGAAGGTATAAAACAACAGCCTCATCATCCTGACAATGTGATGAAAAATCATGACTGGCTGTTATTCACCACATGGTCTCATTCTGCCATAAGGGGCCGTCTTGGGCTGGGCCCTCTGGGTTCATCAATTGAACAAGGGACACCGAAGGGCTCTGAGCCTCCTGAGGACCTTCCCACATCTGACTGTTTCTTGACAGTGAGCTAATCATCCCCAGGGCAATCCCAAACAAACAGCCATGCACCTAAGACAAGGCATGGGATGGTTGAGGGATGCCCCAAGCTGACTCCTGGGATCACCCCCTCCCACCAATCCCCAACAGCCACTCACAGCGTTCAGCGAAGCCAAGGACAGGACAAAACTGAAATAGTCACTGCTATACACATCTCTGTTCTTCATGAACTTGAGGTTCTCGTCTCTCACCATCTACAGGAGAGAATATGTTAACTTTTTAATCAGCAGGACTTCTCAGGAAGCAGCCCCACGATGGCAGAGGGCGCACAAAGGATCCAGGGCAGGGAACAGAAACTTGGGCGAAACCTCGGTGCTTCCCAAGGCCAAGTCACTGCTCTGGGGTGAATGCTTGGGGCTCTCCCACTGGATGAGGGGCTTGGACAGTCTGCCCATGATGCTGATTCTCCAGCATAAAAGAACAAAGCAGGGTCGGGGCAGCAGCTCACATGAAGCTCTGAGAGAAAGGTGCTGTACCTTCCCCTCAATGGCCCTGAAAAGCAGGGAGTACAAGGCCCCGGTGACATAGATGAGCTACCCAGATCAGACAAGTATGGGGACACCCACCACAGACACACCACAGGTAAGAAGGTGGAAGGTAATGGGGCTGCTAGGTGGCACAGTGAATAGAGCACGGGCCCCGGAGTCAGAAGGACACAAGTTCCAATCCGGCCTCAGACACTTAACACAAATACTAGCCGTGTGACCTTGGGCAAGCCATTTAACCCCAATTGCCCTCCAAAAAGCAAAAAAAAAAAGGTGGAAGGTAAGCTCTCTATGGGATAACTGGCACCTAATAAATGCTTATCGATTTAAAGTGTCAGAAGCAAAATGTGAACCCTAACTGCCCACCTAACACTTGTACCACTAACCCACAGAGTCCTACTCAGCAGCGGATGGAAGTGTTTCTAGATGCAGAAAACCAAGTGGGACACAGCACGGGAGATTTCCCTTCACTGCACTTACCTGGTATATCCTAACAGGCATTTTCTCCACAAACAGCCCTTTCTTCTCCCCTTTTCTAACCAGCTTGGTCAAAATGGAGAGTCGGTCGTTGTTAGGTCTATGGGGCCGAGGTGAGGACTGAGGCGAGATCTCTGGTGAAGATGGCGCTGATCTGCAGGAGAGAATGCGTGTGAGCAAGGCACTCAGCAGCACCTTGGTGCTCAGGGCCCCTCCCCATGCCCACACACGACGCCTCTGAGAGCAGGGCCTCTGTCTCCAGCTTCTTCTGTGGCCTGCAACAAGGAGAACCAGACCGGATGACCACAAGGGCATCACACGAGCCTAGTACTTGAGACACACTGAACGTTTACTCAGCGGATTCTCCAGAAAGGCTCTCTTCTGACAAGTCTCTCAGGATGGATGCTCTCACCAGTTTCCCCCAAGGCCTTCCTCTAACATGGAAGGGGTTGAGGGGGACTGAGGTTTTCCAGAAGAGGATAAGCTTTGGTTAAGGACTCCCAACTCCCCCCGGTATAGAGAGGCTTGGCTCAGCAGGTCAGCCGCCCAAACCAGGATTATGATCTGGACTGGCACAGAAGAGACCTCCCTGGTGAAAATACAGGTGTGACACACCTGACAGGGCTATTTCCCGACACCCAGGTCACTTGTGGCAAAGCGCCTTGAAAGTGCCACGTGCCAGAGCTCACCCAGTACAAAGGTCAGGTCTCCAAATCACAAATAACTCAGTAGCAGGACATGGAGCAGAAACCAGAGGCAGAGGAGTTTCAAAACCAGACATATGACTTTTTCTGTTAAAAAATCCTGCCAGGGTTTTATAGCAAATCTTAATTGGACCAATACAGTGAGAAGCCTGCCTTGGCCTCCCTGGGTCTTGGGCACACAGTGTGGAGTCAGGGCCCTGCAGGGCACACTGACGTGACGTAAGCCACCCAGAGACCAAGCACCGCTGGCAGGCCAGGACGTGAGCTCACAGGGAGAGGTCTTCGGCCTCCTGGCGCACCACACTGACTCGGCTTTTCTTTGGCAACACAGGCGAGTTCTGGTCAGACACCCTCTGGTAGAAGAGCATGTAGGCATTCCAGTATCGCCGGCGTACGTCGGGGTACGGGTTCGCTTTGGGACAAGAAGTGAAGAAAACAATCATTGGAAAACACCACAAGGGACTACTTTATCAAACTAACTGTGATTTGGGGTGGCAGCCAGGCCGCTGGGGTGCCTAAGGCCGGGCATGCCCTAATTGGACACAAGGTGTGAGGAGGAAGAGAGAGAAGGCTCCCAAGGCCTGCTTAGTGTCCCACTTATAAACACAGGCCCACTTTCCTGGGCTGGCTTGGAACGGCTGCAGGAGAGGTATGTCTGCGGAGCAGATGGGCAGGAAACCTGGCTGCCCAGACACCCCTCTGTAGGCCCAGGGACCTCCTCGGTGCTGCTAGAGTAAGGCCATCATTTTTCCCATAAGCAGGACCATAGTAAGTGACAGTGTAAAGCTAAGAAAGGTTCCTCAGGCTGCAGATGGCAGGCAGCTCTTTGTAAACTGATCCAAGATAGTCCCAACTTTCCTTCCAGACACCAAAATGTGCCTACAGGTGCTGTGCGTTGTGCAGAGCTGAGCTCACCAGAGCCCCCTGGTCACTCCGCTAGAGTCCGAGCACTGAAGAGAGCGGGCGCTGCCGAGGGAAGGAAAGGCACACTGTGAGTGCCGCAGTGCTGAAGATGAAGCACTCGCAGATACTTACACTGATCGTAAACTTTTGGTCTGTACTCGCCACCAAAACATTCATACTCCAAGGTCTCGTCACTTAGATCAAACTCTTCTACCACAGTGTCGTTGAATTTGTACCATTTTCCTTTTCCACATCCCCTAGAGCCAAAGACAAGCAGTGAGGGCACTGACAAAGAGCTCCCTTTGTCTGCTATCTTCAGCAAGACAACATTCAAAATGTTGACGCATAAAGCAGCTAAATAAATATCGAGATATACGTATGTTAAAAAAAACCTGAACAAAGTTGATCTAAATCCATCAAAACCCTTTGGATGGTAAATGAGAACCTGGAAAGCTCTGTGGCCTGGCAGGAGAGGGGCCACAGGGGAGAAAGTACAGACGGCCCGCAGAGCGCCGTCTCAGCTCTCACCTGCGGTCCTTGATAAAGGAGTAGTAGTGGCCTGCGTGAGCCTGACCGCTGTGCACAATCACGCCCACGAGCTCATAATTTTCAGTTGGGGCCACTTTCTTCCGTGGGGAGCCCCCAGAACTTTGGTCCATGTGCCGACCATTTTCACCAACGTCACATGAGGAGTCCTGGCGAGCCATTCCTGAAACCGTGTAAGGCTCCATGTTTAACATCCAGGGGAACTATCCAAAAGTGAAAAAGACCAGATTCACATTGAACAGGTAATGCAGAGAACATGAAACCACCTCCACACCCTCCAAAACAAACATGGCAGGTATAAGAGACAGTCCAGTCCAGAAGAGAGCAGGCCGGAGCTGAGACTCAGGTGACAAGGGCTTAAAGCCCACTTCTGCCACGGTGGGCAAATCTCTTCCCCTCTGGGCCTCAGTTTCTTCATGTGTGAAATGGCGACCACAGGCTGTTTAGAGCAGAGGGCTCCTGACACGCCCCTAACTAAGCCACAACTTCCCTCGCCTGTCCCCAGTGTGGACCACAACTCAAGGAAGGATGCCTCTTCACTGGTTTCAGGAGCCGCCCTCACTGACAAGGCCATAATTCCATGGCCTAACGGTGACAGACCCAGCCCAATGTGCTCCCACCGGCCCGGCCCTTCTTTGGAGGACAGGGGCACAGCCTGCCCCTCTCACACCCGAAGCCTTTCCTTGCATTCTGGCACCAGACTCATCTGAATTTAGGTCCCATGAGGCATCAGTGGGGGATAACAGGGGATCTCTTGCAATATCTAAGTTTGAAAAAGCATTTTGAGGAGCCGGAACTTGGATTTCATCAGCATCTAACACAAACGGCTCACCACAGCCTCTTTCTATGTCTCTTCAGGACTGTGGGCTTTTGAGAACGTAAGAGAGCAGAAGCCCCGAAGGGCGCAGTAAGAAAAAGAGCGGAGGAGAAGGCAAACAGCCGCCTTATCACTGGTTACCCTTATCTGTTCGTCGTATTTAATGGAGCGCCCACTCTCCCAGTCAAACCCAAATCTCATCAGGTGGATCACCAGGACGCCGGGCAGAGACTTGATGCATGTCCTTTTCACTGTCGTTCTCTGCAAAAGAGGCGAAGACCAGTTACCTTTACCAAGAAAACTTCAAAAGCAATTATGTAGATTAAGCCAAAGTCCACGAGTCTCTAGGCAGTCATTAAAGCGCACTGTGTGGGGGGTTTCAAGGCTGGATTCTGGGGGGTCACTTCTCTCGGAAGCTCAGCTGGTCTGCTCTGTGAAATGACATGGCTGAATTAAATGATGTCTAAGGAGGCCCCTTCCAGCTCTAGATCATGTGACTCTACAGACCCCCCCGCCCCCTTCTGAAAGAACCAAGGACTTCTGCAGAGCCCCCTGCCTGGAAGCGGAAGGGAGTGTGTCCTTAACCCCTGGTATCCATCTCCCAGTTCAATCAAGACTGATTAATCACAATAAGGGGGTGGGAAGGAATTAAAGTAAATAGAAGCCAAATCAGGATTAGCAAGGTAGCCATGTTTCCTAATACCACACATAAATAGGGGGTTCATAAATACAATACCTTTTCTTTACACTTTTCACAGTAATAGGCATTACTCCCCTCTAGAACTTCACCTCTAACAAACTGATCCAAAGAAATCTCCAGACTTTGACAAGAAGTAACGCCGAGATTGAGCGCCATGAAAGCTTCTTCTCGCTCATACCTGGAATGAAAAGCGAGGAGGAGTTCTTGGGGCTCCCGGAGGTGGGGGACCTCTCTTGACTGGCCAGAAAGGGTAGGACAGACAAGGCTGACAGGGAGTGGAAGCCCTCAATTATTAGGGAGATCCTAGGAAAGCACAGACTACAAGGAAAATTAGAGCTAGGCCCATAAAGCCTCTTGCCTACGTAGTTGATGAGGCTTTGGCAGGGACCCCAAAGTTCTGTGGAGAGGGGATATGAGACAAGCCTAGCAGAGGACGAGGCTGGTCCTGCCTTCGTGTCACAGGTTAGTAAAGCAGACCCTAACTTCCTGCAATTTCCAGATTATTTTATCGATGAGATAGTCAGTGGAGACCAAGAAAAGCCTGGTGATCAGCATCTCACCAAGTCTGGGATGGCTTCATCAAGAGCTAATTTCAATTTTCAAAACCTTCAGAGTCTGAGCCACAGACATGGAGGAGCCGGATTCCAATCCCGCTGTGACTGCTGATGCCCACCTGACCCCGGGCTTCCGGAGTCTGCCCTTGCCATCTGTAAAGCACAGGGCTGGGCAGCAGGGCCTCAGGGAACCCTTGCAGCTCTGGATCTATGGTGCTGGGCAAAGTCTCCCAGACTATTCTTGTAGGAAAAAGGGAAAAATCCAGGCAAGGCGAATGGCATAAAGGTGGGTGGATTCCGGAGTGGGTAAACGACCACACCAATCATGTGATTTTAACCTGGAAGGTCTCTAGAGGGCGGCCAGTGACCATCAGTCTGGCTCTGTGCCACTAAACATTTTTATCACTGATTTGGGCAAAATCATAGGCACCTGGCAGATACAGATGACCAAGAAAAGGAGAGTGCTAACACAAGGGCTGATGGAAATCACCCATGGGAACAGACGCCCAAGGCTCATCTACTTGAATCTAAGCTAAGAATCGTTCTTTGACCAGAGAACTGAGAAGTGGCCATCTAGTCACTGCTTGGAGACCTTCAGAGAGGGGGAAGCCTCCACCTCCTAAGGTCTCAAGGGGCATCTCAGCAATCTCTGCCCACGGTTCCTCTGGAGCCAACCAAGCACATTCCATTTCTTGTTCTGACAGCTCTTCAAATACTGGAAGACAGAAAACACTGACTCACCAGCCCACTCTGGAGGCAAGAACGTTCTACTGGATCTAAGGAAATGACATCCATCCTCATTCAATCTAAACCTGTAAAAGTGGCTTCAACAAAGCAACTCTAAGAACACAAGCCATCACAGGTCAGTGCTATGACAACCCTCAAAGCTCAAGTGACCAAGGAGACACTGTGCTGGGAAAGCTGCTAAGAACTGCTCCTCCCTTGGTCTGAGTGTGGGACTGTGTCCCAATCTGGGGAAACACTTATAAGGTGCAGAGGGCCCCAGGGACAACAAGGCAGCAACGTCTACTTCTTCAAAAGGTGTCCACGTAGAAGATGGATCAGACATTTTCTACCTGGCCCCAGAGGCAGAGCCAGAAGCAAAGGAAAGAAGCTGCAAGATACAGGTCTGGGCATGAGCACTAGCAGCTGGCCATCAATGGAACACTGGGCCGACCACTTGTAAAGTACAAGAGGGCAAGTCAAGCAAAGTCTGGAGAAGCTAGCAGAGTGCAGTAAAGTGGCCTTGGCAGTCTCCTCTGCCTCACACACTCTGAGTCAAGAAAGAAGTCAATCACGAAGTTGTAATACTTAATCTGAGCACGCAGTTACTTTTTCCTGGAGTATAAAATGTGGTAAAAATGATAATTAACAATCCCTTTCCAATTTATTCCAAATTGCTGCTGCTGTAGGAAAAGGTGAAAAAAAATATTTTATCTCAAAGTACACTGATAACAGAAACAGAGGAAGGGAACAAGTCTCTATTAAATGCCTACTATGCGCTAAGTACTTGACAGATGTCGTGTCATTCGTTCATTCCTCACAACAGCCCTTGGAAGGAGGTGCATTTTGCAGTTAGGGAAACAGAGGCAGACAAGGCTAAGTGACTTGCCAAGCAGCACACCGAAATTTCCTGCTAAGTCAGTATTCTTAAGAAATATGCATTTTATCCTGCCATTTTTGCTTAAGATTGTGACCGGGGGAAAATCTTTTTAAAAAGCCCTAAAAGCATCATTAGGAATGTGTCAGTGCAGTGAGATCTTAGAAGCACGGGCTAAGTCAGGGACCCACCAACCTGTGAGGACAGTCCTTGCATAGCTTCTGGTCAGAGTAGATTCCCTGGAAAGTGTTCTTAAATATCTGATCTCGACCAATTTTCTGTTGAAAATAAAAGTTTAATTTTAGTTGTGTTCCCTGCACTTCAAGGTTAGTGTTACTTACTTGGTTCTGCTAAAAAAAGTTATTTCACTGTACCATCAAGGATGTCAATAATGTAAAATGTTACACACTGGGGACAAGACAGGTAGCTGGTCTGAACCCTCAGCCTGCAGTGCGGAAGGGTGGAGGCGACGGAGTCACCACAAACACTGAGGAGGGAGGCCACCATGCCAACCCCGCCCAGTGTCTGCTCATACACCGTCCATGATCACCAGATCACAAGCGGCAGCTAGACTGGTGCCATACACCTCTGAGTTAGGTTTTTTTTAAATTTTGTGCAAAATTTCTCAGAGTTTTCCAGAACTGAAATGAGGTGCCTCATAATAAACTGACTTCCTCATCACAGAAATTACTCAAGTGAGGGCTGTACTTACTATTTGTCGAGGATATTAAGGAGGGAATTCCTGAACTCAGAAGGGAACTGGGCAAATAATGTCTATGTTTATGTCCAACTCACTGTTTATTTTGGGGGGGGGGATTATAAATTTATAGTTTTAGATTAATAGTCACTCTATCAGTCTGACCATAGGGTGCTTTAGCACCTATCTTGCTTTGATAAATCCTGAGTATAACACACATAGCTGGTGCTGGTCTTCAGTTTAACAGTTATCCATTTAAAAAAAAGACAAACAAAAACTCATTTTAGGGGTAACAGTTTCTGTTTGGACCAACACGGTAAAATCAGTTGTTAGGTTCACTAGTAATCTCTAAGGGGAAAAGTACAACTTAAGGAGAAGGCGCATGTCCTTTGGTGGGGCGGGGGTAGTAAGAAGAACAATGAGTCAGAGAAGCCGGGGGAAGAATTCTGAGGCTGCTGCCGTCCCTCCCCAGAACTCGGTCTGGGCCGGCCTCGATTATCCTGACGGTCCCTTTGAGCGCCACATCTAGTGAGGCGTGCTGCTGTTAGCAGCCGCTGCCTGCACGGAGCACCCAGATGTTTCCATGTGATCCTTAGGACAGCCCAGGACCTAAGGAGTGCAGGCATCATGACCCCCTTTACGAACAAGGACACCAAGATTCAGAGAGGGGTCGGAAGCAGGACGCGGACGGCAGCCTCCCTGGATCCGGAGCTCCCCTGCCAAGGCCGGCGTGCTCCCAGACTCAGGTGTGGACCGTGGTCCTACGCAGCCTTTTGAAGGTAAATTTTTAAAACTGGAAAAGGAAGCTTCATTACCTTGAGGTGTTCATCCATCTGATCGATGAGGCTAGTAAAGAATTCATACGCATCCTGCTGTTCTCGGACATAAAGCTCTTTGTTCCACATCTTGAAAATCTATTTAAAAGCATTAGATGTGTAAAGAAAAAAAATTCTCAAAATCTGACTTTCTGCATATCTACCCTTTGGTTTATATGTGCAAAACAAATAAATGAATCCTGCAGCAAAGGAGTGAGGGGCGACACAAAGCCCCTTCTGAAAAGGGAAGCTTGCCTGCGGGCCAAGATGCCACCCTTACCCCCCGTGGGGCCGAGCCATCGCTGGCGCCACCGGGTTCCTTGTCAGAGGGACCAGCACAGCTGTCACCTGGCTAGCAGAGGGGTGAGATGCACAGCTCTGAAAAGGCACTCCACTGCACACTAAAGGAGGAGGGTAAACCTGCATCGGAGAAGTACCTTCCAGAAGTTCTCTGGCACGTAGTACTGCAGCTTGCTCTCCATCAAATGCCCAAAGAGGGACTGGACTTGATAGAACACACTGTCATCTGGGTTGTCCATGTCGTCATCGACAGAAAGTAAAGCCTTCACAAGGAGAATGGAGTTAAACACAGTGACCTTTTGTCTCCCGCCCCCCAAGCCCTTACCCCAAACACGCAGAGACAACCTGCAGGGCCTTCTGCATGGCCACAAGTCCCCCTGGGGTCGCACTGAGCCTCATGGCTCCTGATTCTGGATCTTTCTTACTGTTTAACAAGAGCCTCTTGAAAATGTGCCCTTACTGTAGGCTATGCCTGACACAGAACTGGAAGGTTCCAAGGGACCCCGAGACCTCTGCTTGGGATTTCCACTGCAAAGGAACTCCGCCCACTCCCCTCATCAGCATGACACTTTCCCAACATCTGTCCTTTGAATGGCCCTGCAACCTGTACTAAGAGTTCCTGGTTCTGTCATCTGAGGCCTAACACAATGGGTTTAATCCAGGGTGGGCAACCTGTGGCCTCAAGGCCACATGTGGCCCTCTAGGTGGCCTCAGGTGCAGCCTTTTGACCAAATCCAAGTTTTACAGAACAAATCTTTTTATTCAGGGGATTTGTTCTGTGAAGTCTGAATTCAGTCAAAGGGTCGCACTCAAGGATCTGGAGGGCTACACCAGGTTCTCCACCCCCGGTAATCTCTCCCCTTCCTCCACATGGCAGATCCCCAAATACCTGAAGACAACAATCCTGCCCCATTCTTCTCCCTGCTCTGAACTTTTTTTCTAGGCTAAACATGCCCAGGTCCTTCAAATAACTTCCTATGTCACGGACCCAGGGCCCTTCTTCATCCTGGCTGCACACGCTCCTCCAGACTGCATGACAAGAACAGAGGGCGGCAGGATCTCCTTGCCCTTCTCCTGAACAGGTTCTGTCCCTCCAAATGCAGCCTAAGACTGAGAGATTTTGGCTTCCACATCACACCGATAACTTATGATGCACTTGCAGTTCACTAAGCCCTCCAGATCTTTTTCAGTATGACTGCTGTCTATCCATGGCTCTCCCATCTTAGGTTTGTGGATTTTATTATTATTTTTGTATCCAATGCAAGATTTTATTATTGGACTCAGGCAAATGTTCTAGTCTGCTAAGACCCCTCCTGGGTCCTGACTCTCATCCTGCTCTTGGCCCCAGCATTTATTCCAGGTTCTGATGAATGGGCTGGGGTACCTGTAAGCACTCAGCAGGACTGTCAGGAAGACGGCTGGCCAGGTCTGATTCTCTCTGAATGCACCCTGGTCTAATGCTTCTCTCTCCATCCCCACACTGGGTCAGGAGCCTTGCTGAACTGGGACCCAGAGATCTGGACTCTTGTCCCAGATTCCTCACTTTGCACCCCTCACAGTAAAGACCAGCCAAGGTAACAGACAGAAGCATTTTGGAAAATGGCAATTAAGGTGGCTGCAGTAACAGTGAAAGGATCTGTCTAGACTATCATTGGGAACGGCAGCATCACTAGACGGCAGTAGGAGCGGGCCTAAAGTAGGAGGCCCTGAGTGCAGACACCACTCTCTTAGCTGCTCATCTGAGGTCTTCAGCAAGACTCCTAAACTCTCTTAGCCTCCGTTCTGTCATCTGACAATGCCAAAGCACCTTTCCAGCTCTAAATCTGCCTTAGACTCTCAGAGACTTACGATTACAGAGCATGTGGCCATGGGATGCTAGGGAGACCCCAACGTTTACTCTGGAATTAGTACATGGAGACCTGCTGTTCAAGGCAGTGTTCACAGCAACAGAAGACAGGATGAGACTTCTAAAAACGTGCCAAGACTGAGTTCTGACCTCCTGTCTGAAGGGCGCCCCAAATGCCCTCATCAGCTGTAGCTCACCTCCACCCTTCAACTACACAACTGTTTTCAGTCAGAATATTAGCAGTAAAAACAAATGGGAAGAGAGGGAAATCACCTCAGGAAGACCAGGCTGCATATAGAGCTGCTGGAAAACCGCGTTCATGTAGCAGGTAGCGCCTCCATTCTTGAGCCCCACAAACCCCGAGAGAGAACGGCTGTCCACCGGGGGCAGGTACTGGGGAGGGAGAAGAGAAAGGACGGCATCAGCAACACCACCCCAGAAGCCACTTCACGCCTCCTCCTCTGGGAAATGGGGGCCCATCCTTAACGCAGCCTCGTCCCAGCTTTGTTGTGGGCAGAGGCTTTGAAAGCCATCAAGTGCTCAGGATATGTGAGTCACGGTGGTGTTCCCAACTACAGTTATAAATTCAAAGCGTCACTTGAATGGAATTCCTTCTAATTCCACATTTCTCTACAAGTGCCATTACAGAAGCTATTCTAACAATGGCCAGGGGAGCAGAGATCTTCCCCAAAACTCCAAAACTGAATTTACAAGACAAATACACTGGATCCTCACTTCTAAGTGACTTGCCAAAGGTCACACCGCTAGTAAGTGTTAAGTGTCTGGGGATGGATTTGAACTCAGGTCGTTCTGACTCCAGGGTCAGTGCTGTATCTACTGAGCCACCTAGCTGCCCCTGGGACCCTCACTTTAAATGTATTTTAACATGGGTCTGGTTTGGTGTGGATCAATACTGAAGCCCAGCTTTGGCTACAAGAAGGGCAAGATAATGTCTCTGGGACACTCTTCCCTGGAGGATGGGGCCCTGAGACACTTGGCTGGGAAGGGTAGTAATGCTACCCCAGAAAATAGTAAAAATGTGAAAGAACTCATAATTTTTGGATTTGTAAGAATGCTGAAATGACCCCAAACAAAGGCATTTAAAATAAATTTCCAGTTTGGAGGCTGGCTCCCTTGTTTTCCAATCAGACCGTGCGTGCGTGTGTGTGTGTGTGTGATTTTCCATCTTTTTCAGTTAAATCACAAAGATTCAAATATCTTATGGAATGTAACGAATGACATCACTTAGGGAGTTTAGGAACATGAAAATCTGTCAGAAAGTGGAGCTAGTGGAACATGGAGAGGGCAGTGGAGCGATGCCCAGGGCCTCTAGTACTCTCTGGCTGGGTGGTTCTGACACCTCTCCAGGACAAAGCCACAGAGCAGCCACTGGTCAGTGCTGGCAGCCAGCCCACCAGGTCACCGTGCATCGGCTCAGACATGTCTTCCCTGGCTTTCCAAACCCATCCTCCTGGACGCACAGGAATGTGACACAGCTTAATACAACATAGCCAATAATTATAAACCAAAAAGGCGAATGAACTCCAATCTGATTTCCCAGTCTTAGATCCAGAATGCGTTGTATTAATGCATTTTTCTATTCACATTGGTTTCTGACCACATAAACTACTTGGAAAATTTTTCAGGAAAAGAGGTTAAACAACAGGCCAGACCGAATCCACATCTGGGCTACGATTTGGCCCGTGAGATGGATGTTCCTCCAGAAACAGGTATTAAGTTCCTACTGTGCAAAATGTACTTTTGCAGAATGATTTTTAAAGACATGTCAAGATAATTTATTAATGGCTTTAATGAAGACGGTCAGTTTGGCGCCCATCCTTTAAGTGATCCTCCTTTCCACTTCTTAAAGGTTAAAAGAAAGCAGGGAGTGATGCAAGGGATGCCCAGGATTTCACTCTGGCAGTGAGCCACAGCGGTGTCCCTCAGTGCCTTACAGCTAACACCGCGAGGATTTCATTAATGTGACTGGCTAATGGTTCCTACTAAGCACCCTCTGTGTTCATAACATCACACAAGTGAAAGATGAAAGAGCATTTCTGTCATTCTATGGAGGCAAGGGGATGGCATAAGCCTCCATACAGCACCCGCCATGTGCCGGGCACTCTGTCAAGTGCTTTACATGTAGCATCTCCTTTGAACCATCTAACAATCCTGCAATGTAAGTACTGTTATTATTTCTATTTTATAGTTGAGGAGATAGAGGTGAAGTGACTTGCCCAGGATCACACAGTTAATGAGTGTCAAAGGCAGGATTTGAACTTGGGTCTTCCTCACTTCAGGCCCAGGGCTCTGTCCACTCTGGTGCTACCTTGTAATAGTAGCAGCAGCAGTTAGCATTTATAAACCCACATTTCATGGTGAATAACCATGAAACGCCTCACAGATACTCACGTCAAACTCCTTGGTGAGAGCGGGGTCAGGCTGATGGTGCATAGAAAGCAGCTCTTTTGTAATAATCTGAAGATTGGAGGGTGAGCTGTCAGCCAACATGACCAGAACTTCATAGGCTGCCAACCGACTATTCACAGTACTACATCTAAAAACAAATGACTAGTGGTTTGGTTCAAGAACAAATTATCTACTTAAATGTTCTTTAGACATTAAAAAAGAATCGAATCTCCTTATTCCGCCCGGGCAGGAAGTCGGGGGGCTACACAGGGGCCCAGGGAAGCTGACTTGCTGTTTCTAAGTCTGCCTCTCCTGCTGCAGCTCTGGGAGGCTCATCATATCAATGCCCAACTGAATGTGGACCCCTGATCAGCAGGGCGCACTACAAGGCAGAGCTCCTGAGCCCGAGAGATCCACCAGCCTCACCATCCCCACCACCAGCTAAAGAATCTTTTTAAAATCAAATGGCTCTTTGAAACATAAAGCACAGCAGTTACCACTTCCAAAGAAAGATTCAGTTACTGAATACTAGATAACAAACTTCAAGAAAGCCGGGCTTGTCTCAACTTTGTATCTTCCCAATCACTGAAGCCAAAGTAGGTGGCAGGAATTTAAAAAATGGTTATGGAAGGGAGTGATGCAGGAATCCAAGAGAGAGCTATAGCATCCTGAGTGACAATCTAATCCTGGAGTGTCAATAAAAAGGCCTCTTGGGAAAGCAGTCAGATTACACGGAATAGTGAATACATCCCAAGTCAACCACCAAGATTACCATGGCCTATCGCTGATAGAGTCAGCCTGTGCCTGCTTTATAGAAAAAGGTCAATGAGACACAGGAAAACAGCTTGAGGGGACCTTCTAAGGGCTTCCTAAGTAGACTAACTGAACAAATCCTGTGCTATAAAAGCAAGGCAGACACCAGTACCAGACAGCAGCCAGTGCTCTGATACTTTAACCTAAAAAAACAGATGGAAGAAACAAATTGAGAAAACAATATTTCTTACCATTTTAGATAGTTCATTCACTTCAAAGCACAAGGCCATTAGTTATATTACTTAAAAAGGGAAGAACACAGCAGCAGCAGCACTTGCACTTTTACTGAGGAGCTCTAAGCTAGCAGAGGTGATGTGTAACTGGACAGGACACATGCTGTGCTCTCACAGGCTCAGAAGGTCACAGATCTGGCGCTGGAAGGGTGCTCAGAGGTCATTAGCAGAATCACCTCTTTCTCAGTTGA
Organism: Petaurus breviceps papuanus; assembly: GCF_028583685.1. Classification (NCBI taxonomy): domain Eukaryota; kingdom Metazoa; phylum Chordata; class Mammalia; order Diprotodontia; family Petauridae; genus Petaurus; species Petaurus breviceps. Next base: position 21,174,655 of record NW_027185850.1, on the reverse strand, counting down.
GCAAACTGAGGCTTAGAAAAGTTAAGTGAGCTGCCCCGGATCACAGAGATAAAAGATAAACATCTACCCTTTTAACACTGCATTTTCACCATTCACTGGGAATCCCAGCCCTTGGGAAGGGGCTGGCAATTTGAGCTTCTTTTCTTTTTGATCTGATCATTAGTTACCAGCATGTCCTTCCAAACGTTATGGCCAAGTCAAGAGAGGACAGGGAGCTGAGCTGGACAGAGAAACCTCTGTGATGGAGGAGAAAATAACTTACAGACAGGCAGCCTGAGGGAGCAGGGCAATCCTCGTACGGTGCTGACAACAGTTAACAGCTCCCATTTCAGGAGGGCTTTAAGGTCTACAGACAACCTTACACACCTTATCTCCTCTGAGGCACACAACAACTCTGAGAAACAGGGACTCAGCCCCATTTTACAGATGGGGAAGTCCTAAACTGGGAAAGCAAGAGCCCTGCTTAGGTCCCATGGCCAGCAAGCTCCCAAGGATTTGGACCCATCTACTGTGCCAAGCTGCCTTACAGAGTCACTGATTGTCATAGATCTGCTCCACTGCTTCTTAGAGATAAGCTCAACCTGTCCCTTCATGACCCCATGACAGACGTGTTCTCTTTGTAAAATCAAGACCCAGACTTTATTAAAAATAAGATCAATAAAGGAAAATGTGTCTAAAATAGCTTAGAAGTTAACTCCCCCATGCCTGCAGTACACTCTCACTCAGGCACAGTGACAGAAGGGGCCTCAGAGGACCCATCGAAGAGTCCCTTTGCCATGTTTGTGACAATTGGTCCTCCAGCATTTGTCTGACTACCCTATGGGAAGAAATGTGATATAGGCTCCAAGAGACCAATTTAAAGTCAAAACTGGAGTATTTAATATTAACTTCCTATGGTATTAAAAAGGAATAATAAATATGGCATCATTGTACCTTCTGATTAAGATAGCAAGGAAATACACATATTTAAGAGAGAGCCATCAAAATGGCTACAATAAACTTTTTTATGAAGAAAGAGCTAATCTATACTTATAAGCAAAATTAACTTTTGGGAAAATATCTCACTTTTCAGTGACAATGGATAAATAACGTATGATTAATTTATCTGAATTTACACCACTTGAAGTTATAATGATGTAAAGCAATGGTAACAGATTCCAGCCCAATGGAAATAAGGAGTGCTAATGTAAATCACGTGGCCACTTCAGGGGGTTTGCCATTCAAACCAACCAGGATCTGCCCTAAAGGAGATGGCTTTTAATAATAAAAAAAGCAACAAGAAACCAAAAGCTGCCCGCTGCCACCCTGCTGACACTCCTCTTTAACAGCCTGCTTTCTGAGGTGTAGCCAAGAGCCTCCTGGGCCATAAACAAGTAGAGCTTACGCTCTCATTGCACTTTCTCTGGCTTCCTAAGCAGGGGATCACGGCACCACACAGACCAAGACATCAGGCTTTCACGTGTATAAGGAGTTCTACCCAAAAGTTCATTACACCAGGACAAGAGCTCCAAGTTAGAAGTTTTACCCCAACTGAACACAACGTGCATTTTCCATACTTTGGGTGAAAGTCCTGCTGACTGATGGCAGCACTGCCAACTGGAGAATGACTGTTTAAGATAATTCTAGAAGCCCGGAAGAGGAAGTCATCCAACAGGGGTTTGATAAGCGATGACCCTGCAAAAGAGCACATTATTCACAGCGAGGCCCAGAAGAGACCTCCCAGGCTAGGAAAAATACTGACTTAAATTCTTCTCTCACATTCCCCCAGGCATACATGGCAAGTATGAGTGAGATGCCCCCGCTGGAAAACAGGTCACCTCCACTACTCTGTGGACCCAACCACGGGCCATGCACCAGGAAGGAGCCCCGGACAGCCTCTCTGCCCACCCTCCCGCACGGCCAGTGCCAGACCACAAGTCAGAGGCAGCAGGTGGGCAGCCCAATTCCAATCCCTTGCTCTTCTGACCAGGCCAGGTTTCCTTGCCTAGTAAACAGACCGAAGGAAAATGAGATTCTATTTTTTCCTGCCATTTTAAGTTGTGTTATCAGCCACAAAGGATATATGATATATACCAAGTTTTAAACTGATCGGCACTAAAGATCCAGCTGATTTCCTGCTGCCAAAAGCACCACTTTTCACTAGACTATTTGTAGCCATTCATTTTATTTTCCCAAAATAGACACTAACCTAAATTAATAAATGGAGAATTGGCAGCCCGAGGGAATACTTACCAAGCATTTCTTTTTCTGCTCCACAGAGTGAAAGAAGGGTCTTGATTAGCCTTAAATGCCCCGCTAATAAGATGTTGTCTGCTTCACTGGTTTCGCACTCGGCTGTACGATTAGGCTCAAAATTATCTAGCCAAGTGATTTCATCTTCCAGCATGGCGGCCGGACTGATCTTTAATTGATCCATTTCTGAAGCTAGAAAGCGAAAACAAGTGTAAAAGGATTTCATCGATCAGACCTCTGTTTCAGACAGCACCCTGAATTCGCCATGTCCACGTAGACAGAATCTTCTCCACTGGACCAGCCTGTCTTTCAGATTGCCACTTGTGCCAGAGGCATCACTGTCCCTGGACTTGTCTTGCAATCACCTTTGCCCATCACATTCAGTCAGTGGTTAATTCCTATCAACTGTTTAGCATCATCTCTTCCCACTTATGCCCTCTTCTCTATCCTGGTATCAGCACGCTAGAATAAACGAACTGTTCTTAATGCAAGTCTGAAGCAGTGTACTAACAGCCTGCCTATGTCCTTCTTTCCTTTTCAACGTGTGTTAAAAATCATACCTTATTCTGGTTACTTTGACTACCATTCCCCCCTCCCCCCAGTCAGTATAATAAGTTTATAAGTGGCCCAGCATGAAGGAGGAAGAAAGTTTGCAAGGGAGAACCTACGTGTCACATATATACCATCCTAAAGATAAAAGGAGCATAATTTGCAAACTGTATCATATATTAACCAAAAATCACATCCCGAGAATATATGCTAAATCAGGAGAAACCACGTAGGACTTGCTGTCAGGGTCTTTTGGTCCTAGGACATGTAAGTGTCAAAGAAATTCCAAGCATCTGCAGCAAGACCAGCAGAACACCTAATGGTGCTGATGATTCTGAGGTGACACGGACACGTTAACTTTAACTTTGCCAGTCGTATTGGCAACTCTGAGATAATCTGGACATGATAATGAACTCAGGACTAGGCTAGCACGTAAGAGTTAGTCCATCTCACCCCCAAACCCTATAAAATGAGACTGCAACCATGCACAGGTGAGCCAATCCACAGCTTTTCTCTTCATCTCTGGCATGACCAGACTAGCTCTCTCTCTGTCAGCAGGCAACCTCCACTCCTGCCAATGCCCTGAGTATGCACTGAGGCCATCACTCTTCTGTGACCACAATCTCCGCTTTCCCCACTCTTGATCGCTTGGGGAAGCCGATCAATTCTACACTGTCCCCAACTCTCAGTGTTGACACGTACCATGCCTCCCAACACCTGGATCACTCCTACTATCTTTTTCCTTAGCTCTTCCTCATGGGGTAACTGAATGGAAGCCACAGCAGCAGTGCTGACTGGGTTCGATCCAAATTGACGTTTACTTATTTGAACCACAGACTTCGTGTAACAAGATAATTCTATTCTATTTCTCCCTCACTGATTTCCTATCTCATTCATCAGGGCAGCTGTTCCTAACCCCTCTTCTTTCCTGTTTCCCAGAGCACCTTCTCACCCTCTGCTGAGGACCTCATTTCATATATATTATAAAACAGAAATTCACGGGGAAATCCATTCTCTCCTCCTGATTTCATCTCCCACCATCTCCTGCTTACTCCTGTCTCTACTGACGAGGGCCAATCTCTCTAACATGTGTCCTCCATCTCATGCCGTCCTGAATTCTTCCAGACCGTCCCTATCAGCAATCGACTCTCTGTCCAATCTCTAACTCCTCCCCATCTACTAGATTCTTTCCTGATGTCTATGAATAAACCCACATCTTCCCATCCTTAAAAAAGCCCCCCTTGATCTGATCAGCCTTACTATTACTCTTTATCTCCCTCCCCCTTCTCAGCCAAATGCCTTGAAAAAGCTGTCTGTACTTGGTAACACCACTAAGTCGTCTTCAGCTTGGCTCTCAACACCCTTGTTCAACTGCAACTGTTCTCACCAGAGTGACCAGTGAGCTCCGTCTCATGGCCTACTGAAGTCTCTGCAGCTGAGGACCACCCTTCTTACAAAATCTCCCCTTATTTCCTTGACTACCAGTGCACCTTGTGTTTAACTACACAGTGCATGTATTTACATCTGTCTGCTGAATTTCATGCGGTCTGCTCTTTCTGAGGCTGCATGCGCCTCCCCATCTCCTCTCCTCGCACTGCCCTTCCCTGTTCTAAAATGGACAACTCTGTATTACAGCTGTCCATGGATGCACATTCCTGTCCGACCTCGAACTCTGGGTGGGCAGTGACTGCAGCTTGGGCACTCCTAGTGCCTGAGACAGCCAGGACTTATTAAGCCAGCCAGTCTTCACTCTGCTTTTCCGGTTGTCATTCGTGGGGTGCAAGCTGTGCTGATGGAGAGGCCCCGCTGAGCTGCTTCACAAGGAGACCAGAAGCTCTGTGGGTCCCTCTGACCCAGCACACCAACAACACTGAGCTGTAAAATGTGCCTACAATGGTCACGTCGTCATCCAAGCTACAAAGCGTCCACGTGGCACCTTCCCTAGATGGCTCGCTCTGGCCTCATGACAAGCCCATGGCACAGATGCTAGAGGCTGAAACAGCAGGCTCTGCCAGGCCAGGGGCTCACCCCACATGAGTACAGACCCAAGGCCCTCCCATCTCCAGCCTCAGTCCCCGTCCACATGCCACCCAACATCAGGCAGACACATTCTTTCCCACTTTGGGTAAAGAATGGGGATTAATAATTCAAGCATAGACAAAAATAGCATTTTCCCCCATTCTGGCCCACAGTCTTAGGGCAAAGAGGACCAGAGCTGACTCAGCAGAAATGGATAATTGCCACCCAGCTCACCCCGTGAGGTTGGGGACTGCAGCTTGTCCAAGTTCTCTCTTTCATTCAGCATTTGGCAAAGTTCCTGACATTTGCAACTAGGAGTGGGAGAGGTCACACAAACAGCCTTCTCGGAGCACTCTGGAGAGTGCCCGCACAAGCACCTTTCATCCATCCCACTGTGGAGTCAATGCTCGCTCAGACTAGGGCCAGGGAAACGAGGGCTGACCGTAATACAGACATAAGCCCCGATGCCATTTCAGCCAACATCAGCTACCTCTGAGTGATGCTTTTTGCCATGAATTTACTCCATCTTGGTTGGGGTACTAAGAAGATGAGGAGGAAACAAAGGGGATTTCCACAACAGTGAAAGAAAGCACATAATCCCCATATGAACAGAATTAGTTTGGGCGACAGCAATGTTAAGTCTTTCACGGTGACCCCACGGTTATGTGACAAAATCGTGTCCATTTGCACATTTTACATGTCACTAATCTTTCAAGCAATGTGCCCAAAGTCACAGTCTGGATGGCTGGGTAGGGTGGGGGAAGTAAGAGAAAATGGAGAAAATACAGGCATTTTTTGACAGTGTGAGCTAAATAGAAAGCCCCAATGGGCCTCCCCATTCATGTCTCTCACACAGACTTTATAATCTCATGATTGTGGCCTTTAGAAAACTCAAGTATCACTTACTTGTCAGGTCATCTAGTAACTGACACCGCAGATCAAAGTATTCCATGCACTGAGACAACAACCTGCAAACAGAGAGGTCACTGTCATGAAATGAAAGCTTTTTGTCTTTCTGGAAAGAAAAGAGCTAAGTATTTATATAATGAGCTGGTAAGAAATATCATAAAAGAGTCACTTGTGATAGTTCCCAACCTGCAGAGGTCATCAAGAAAAATGCCAAGGATTCCATTTCCTTCAAAACAAAACCCTTCATTAAAAGATGGGGAGGGGGAAGCTAGATAGTGCAGTGAATAGAGCACCAGCCCTGGAGTCAGGAGGACCTGAGTTCAAATCCACCCCAGACACTTAACTAGCCGCGTGACCTTGGGCAAGTCACTTAAACCTCAACTTCCCTGCCCTCCCCCTTCCAAAAAAGCACAAAAAAACCCCAACAAAAGACAGGGAGAATAAATCCTCCACCATGATCACTGAACTATCATTATTATTATAAGGAACAGGAAAAACCCCACACTGGGTCCATCCACATGAAAGGAAGCAGACTTGGTTGTACTTTGAGAAAACTCCAAAACTTCACGGATGTTAAAATAAGTCAATTAATAACAACATCCACAGGAATTCCAGCATTTGATCTTGCAGTAGTAGCAGGGAGCCCCTGGAGTTTGCTGAACAGGTGGGGGTGATATGGTCTTTAGAAACTCCTCATCCTGAGAGAGGAAACTGACTCTGCACCTCAAGGGGCCACAGAAGGTCCCTTTCCCCTCCTTTTCAGCTTCTACACTTACGTTCCTGGAGGGCAGGGACTGTCTTGCCTTTGTATTCCCAGCACTTAGCACTCTGCTTGCCCCACAGCAGGTACTTAATGCATGCAGTCTGACTCTGATCTGGTCAGACCTGAGCTCTGGGAAGGCCCCTCTGACAGCTGAGAGGAGGATGGATTGGCAGGAGACACACTCAAGGCAGGCAGACCCCTAGCAGTTATGAAAATAACCTAGATGTTGGGTGAGGAGGGCCTCCATCAAGGTGGCAGCCGTGCCAAAGGAGGGCCCGTCAGAGGAGATGTGGGGAGGAGGAGAGGTGTGTGAGAGGTAGGGAGGAGCCCAAGGTCCCAGGAAGAGGGCAGCACTTCTGAGCTTTCACATGTGGAATAGGTGATGGCCCCAGGACAGCCGGTCAGAGGGGACCAGGGCCAATAAAGGCTAAGTCAACTCATCAAAAGCAACACTATGTCTGAAGCCAGGTAGTGACTTGGGCTTTTGTATCTCATGAAGTTTTAGGAGACATGGTGAATGCACAGTGTGGCTTTCAGCTTCTCCTGCACCCTGGGATTTTAGGACATATGGAGGGAGACAGGAAAGATGAAGAAACAGAGAATGGGCAAGTTCCCGGTGTGGCTCGGCCGAACGCAGCTCGGAGGACACAGTGCAGACTGAGGGCTCTCTGCAAACCCCCCTGAGACTCATTCTCGTGAGAGGCTTGGGCACAATGACGCACACACAGAGCCAAAGCCCGGTTACCTCTGGTTGACTCCTCTCATGATACTAGTTGGAGACCAGAGAGGCAACTGAGCAGTCAGAATGACGCCAAGGAGAAACTGATTTGGCTTCTGCACTTCGGGGTGGGCTGACGTGTCTGTCTGGCTGAGAGTGTACAGCTGATCACAGGCCACGTGGCGAATCTGAAACAACAGGGTCATCAGTGGCAGCAGGCAGAATGCTGATGGGGTTTCTGCAGCGCACTCCACAAACAGGACTTCATTCAATCCTCCCAACAAGCCCCGGAAAAGATGCTGCTGTTGTCCCCATTTTATGGATAAAGCACAGGCTCAGTGACTGGCCCATGCTATTAAGCGTCTGAGGTAGGATCTGAACTCAGGGCCTCCTGACTCTGCATGGTGATGCTCCCCCACCCTCCGATCTGGACCCCCCCCGGCGCAGGAAGCGGCCCATGTCAGCCCCTCAAACCCTAGCACACGCACTGGCGCACATCCTGCCCTCCCGCTCCCTGGCTCCCCAGTCATTCCTCTTGGGGCTTCTCTGTGGGCTCGTGGAATTGTGCTGCCTTCAGCCATCTCTCCCTGTCAGGATGCTCTTCCTCGAGTCTTTCTCTTTTTGGAAGTTTAGCTTTACAATTTTATCCGCCTATTTTAATTCCCTGCTCCTGGTTGCTTATCCAGAACGTGGTTATTTAATGATGAGATTCTTTTTTAAAAATTTGCTGATTTTTAATAGAATTCATTTAAAATTTAGAAGCTTAAAAAAATTTCCCAAAACGATCCAAGTGATAGCTCTTTGCCTCCCCTCTCCCCTCCCCCTTTTCTCCTCCTCTTCTTTCCTTAATCTAGTTAAGCTCGAAAGCGCCAGAGTCCAGATCTGAACTTAGGTCTTCCAGACTCCAAGACCCGGAAGCATCTCAAAAAAGGACTTAAGCTTAAATATTCACATAAATCTAAATGCAAATCTGTGGCAGCCCGGTGATGCGGCACCCTACCTAAGACTTCTCAGACAAGTCTCTGGGCTTTGCCCCGAGGCATAGAGAGACTTTGTGTCGGAGGAGGTGACAACCGCTTCTGATCATGAACAGCCCTGTCACCACGTGCCAGCCAGGTGGGACAGTGGAAAGAGTGCCAGAGGACCTGGGGTCAGATCCAGCCCCAAATACCAGGTGTGTGACCCTGGGCACGTCACCTGACTCTGCCTCAGTTTCCTCCTCTGTAAAATGAGCTGAAGAAGGAAATGGCAAAGGCCTCCAGTATCTCTGCCAAGGAAACTCCACATGGGGTCATGAAAAATCAGACATGGTTGATGAAAGGACTGAACAACGAATGTTAATGAGAAAAAAAAACCTCACTCCAAACATCTGTTAAGACTGAGGGACAGGACTAGAGGGCTCCAGAGGCTTCCCCCCAGCCCTGCCGCTAGAAGCCCTTACTAATGATTCTAAGTCTCTAGGACTAGACTGTTGCTTACACCACATCTCACATGTGAAGCGCTTCCAGTGACTAGTGGACACAGAACCACAGCCAAAGTAAGAACTTGGACGTAAGGCCTTAGAACAGAAGGCATTTCTAGGCTTGATGTGGTTGGGTCCTGGGGCGGGAGGGATGGGTCACTGCGCTCCGTCGCCTCTCCTCCACCCTTTTGTGCTCCCCGTGACCATCTCCCCTCAATGGGATGGGCCTCGCCGCTCTATGCTGGGCCAGCTTGTCTTCTCCCTCTGCACGCTTCCCTTATGCATTCTCCACACACACACAACACCTCTCACGCCCACACCACCAGCCTCAGTTTCCCTTCTGAGTTCTAGTCACACAACTCTAAGTGCCTATTAGGTCCTGAAAGCTCAACAGAAATTGTCTTTTCCTGCTGAAACCCTGAATCCTTCCCTCCTGTCTAGGCCCTCACCGTGTTCCTGGTCACCCCTGCGGTTTCTCATGGCCTCCCCCAGGCCAGTCAGTGGTCAGATGCGGCCACTGCCACCTGGTGGTCCTTCCTGGCACCCCAGCGGCTGCCTCAGGCCAAGTCCTCACCCACCCTCACTACTCAAAGATGACGATGGAGAGCAGCAGCTTTGACTCCTGACTCCCCAGTCACAGGTTTTCCTGACGCTGTTTTCTTGTTGGGCCCTAACGGGTCTTCCCTCCACCGCTGTCTGCTACTTCCCACACCCCCGCTGCATACCAACACACAGGCCCCTCTGGCCTTCACCCGAGCCCGCCCACTGCGGGAGGTCTTTCCCACCTGTGCTCATGCTAGCTTCTTCCCACAAACACTATCAATTTACTATACACTTGGACATATGCAGAGGCATGCGCATGCCCCCCACATGGTCTCCTACGATCTTGAGAGCAGAGACTATTTTCTGGCATCACAAACTGAGAGCTGGAAAAGATTTCAAAGACCACTGGGGAAAACGAGACACCTCAGAGGTTCAGCAACGTGCTTGGGGCAAAATAACAACCATATAAATAAAACAATAACGACAATAGCAACTCACACTCATACTGTGCCCACTCTACCTACGCCAGGCACCGTACAAAGCCCTTCACAATCAGGACATCATTTGATCCTCACAACAACCCTCGGAGGTAGGCATTATCATCATTCCCATTTCACAGCTGAGGAAACCGAGGCAGACTGAGGGTAAGTGATTTGCCCAGGGTCCCCCAAGTGTCTGAGGCTGGCTTTGAGCTTGGGCACTTTGTGCCCTCTGGTGCCCTTAGCCGCTGAGTGTCACCTGAATCTCTGTCTCGTCAGTGCCTGACACAGTCTCGGGCATGCTGGGGATGCCCTTGCTATGAGAAGGACTGCTTGGGCTGGGTCTCAAGCGGTGGTCCTTGGCTGATTCGTGTAATTAATATTCACTTGTTTTAGCCAATGATCAAGGACCTACTCCCAGAGGGCACATTCTAACAGTCTTGGGAACCATCTAAGGGAAATAAAGCTTTATGGAACTGGCAACGAGACCCAGAATGAGTGACTGAAGTCAGTGTCACTCAATGTAAGTTAAAAGGTCAGAAATCTTCTGTCAGACTGTGCAGATCAACTTACCACATCAGTAGGAAAAGCTACAGCCACACTCACAGCTGCTGCCGTCTCAGGCCTCTCTGGTGCATTTTCTGGGTGACCCAGAATTGTGAGGGTGAAGAGCCCTTAAGCTGAGGGTGCTGAATGTGAGCCAGCAGTCACGTTAAGTGGAACTGACATGCAGCTCCTGGAGGGACTGTGGGGCTCGAACTGGGCTGGGGGGTTGGGGTGGGTAAAGATGTGTGCCAGAGAGATTTCACAATGAAACATGATTCAACCATTTAAACAATGAAAAGTCCTCACCTCAGCACTTGGAGAGCCAAGCAGGATATCGATGATAAAATCAGCAACGCATGGCAAGTTATAGAAGGAGGCTAACAACAGAAATCCAAGAGTTAGGCAGCGTAAAACCAGAATGGTGGCCAAGTCCTATGGGTGACACGCAGAGCTCTGGGACGTCTGTTTTCTAATTAAGCTCGGCGGCCACCTTCTACCTGGTCGGGCCAGGCCCCCCCACCCCAGCAGCACAAGTGGGCCTGATGGCTGACACAAGCGTCTGCACCCAGATTGCCCTTCTCTCTGAGGGATTCTTCCCAACACCCCTCTGCTTCCTCAAGAGACGGCTTCATCTGCAGTGGCCTCGTTTTTGGTAAAGCTCACTGCTACCACCGCAGCAAGTGCAGCCAGCACGGACTGAAGGATGCTTCAGCAATGAAGTTAATGGAGCGCTGAGCCCTCCTCGAGCACCACAGCCCCACCCCCTCCCCCAGCAAGTGCCCAGTCCACACCGGAGGGGCCGTCTTTCCCCAAAGACAAGCCAGGGAAGTTTGGCCTGACAAGAATGGCACCATGCACCAAGGGATCCCTTACCCAGCTGCTGACTGCGAAGCTGGAGGCAGGTGACCAGCAGCGAGAGGGCCTCGCCGGCGATGAGCGCGTCTTTGGTGGACACAGACTGCTGCCGCACGCAGATCCCCGCGTGCAGGGCCGCTGGCTCTCCTTCACTGCCAGAACTGCAGGTGCTTCCTGAGCCAGGTAAACAAGGCCCGGGAAGGTCAGGGACGTGGCTGCGGGGGTCGGGCCCCACTCCCCTCCCCAGCCAATCAAGTGCTTCAAACTCTTTATTTCGACTGCTTTCATTATGAACGGTGTGTGGTACGAACTCAAAACAATAGCAAATGCTCTTGGTTTCAAGGAATCGGAAAATGAAACAATGCTGGGAAATGGCCACTTACAATGTGCTTTCTAACAGAACCGAGATGGTCAACTCCAGAGGAGAGGGTCTGCTTCTGAATGTGGCCCTCAGGGTCCCTGTTCTCAGCACCCAGAGAGCCCTTCACAGCTGCCCTGGGGGACAGTGCCTCAGTGGCCTTCCTACCCTCTGGCTTTGTGCGGCAGCTGACCCAACAGAAGGACTTCCAACCCTCCTGTGGAGTGTGGAACATCCCCCTCGAAATCAATACCTGAGCTGCTGAGTCTGTTTCGAATCCCAATGGGAAACAAAGTATTGCTTTCTTTGATTGGCTGGCTACTCCCAACGAGGTCAAGACGTCCGGCAGCTGCCGCCCAGGACAGCCTCATGAAACAAGCCACAGTGGAAGTGAAATCATTTACATCCATTGTCTAAAGGAGAATGGAGAAAAAAGTTAGTGGGGGAGGAGGAAAGAGCACATGCTCCCTACATCTGCAGGGTCACCCCCCCAGCATGGAATAGTGGAAGGGCTGATGCAGCCTCTGCTCAGGGAGCTCATGGGCTCAAAGAGGCAGCAAAGGGCGGGCCTGGCAGCCCAGATGCAATGCTCTGGTTGCTCCTTTGCCAGCCATCCCACCTGAGCATGGCATTTGTCGGCTCACACCCACCCATCTCCTGGCTGTGAAGGGACACACAGGGTGTTGTCACAAGGACAGCACCCTGATGACTCAGTGAGTCCCAGCCCACCAGTGCTTTCCTCTCTCTCAAGATTTAGAAAAGAAGTACTCAGCAAACCCACAGCCCTGGTCCAGAGGGCTTAGTCATTAGGCCCATTTTATTTGTAGCACCACAGCTAAAGCCCTTCTTTGGATGACAGAAGATTCAAGTATATCTGTATTATCCCCGTAGCTAAGTCAGGTTGCTGCTAGTAAGTTTCTATTTTCAAATATGTTGTCTTTTGGGTGGCAAGATTGGTAGAAATGATTTACTTTTGGGGAACCTACTTGTAATATACCCCATTAGTTGCGTTTACAATTAAAGTACTTAAAAATAAAAATGTAGATTCAATAAGAATATGTGGTTGTTTATTACCTTGTAAATTAGGAGGCACCTTAACCACTTTTCTGTCTAAGGGGGCATTTTCTGACAATTGGGCCATAACTAGTGGACAAGAAAGGCAGCAGCATGGCTCGATGGGAAGGGCTGCAGCCTGCAGATCTCAGCTCTGGCCAGGACCTATCCATTAACATGCTGTATGACTGAGCAGAGCGTAGCCTCTGCAGATGAAAAGGGTAACTAGGGTCCCTCGTGATTTGACACCACCTGATACAAGACTGATCTAAGGCTGCACACATCATTCCTAAACCAAGTCCGGAGAAGCTTTTGGTGAGAACGGCAGACTGGCACTAGAGGGAAATCGTGGAGCTTAGTTAAGTCAGCAGGCCTGGCCTTGAAGTGCCCTGGACGCAGAAACCCGAGGAAAGAGGCTTGTCCCCAGGAGCTCAGGTGGCGTGGTGTGAAACGGGCAGGGAGATGAATGGCCACTCATGGGCAAAGCAGATGGAAGTCATGTCACGCATTCTCAAACACGTGTCCCTGGCCTCGGCCACGTCACTTTAAAGTGGGAATGAAGGCCAGCTGCACCTACCTCCCAGCGCTCTGCTGCCTCAGCTGAGAGCCTGCCAGCCTCAAAGGGCTGCAAAAATGTCTTGGGGATAATGCCTGACATGCTTACTTGGATTGCGACCCTGGCAGCAGGGATGATCTCCTCCACACGGATGGAGGACCTGTCGGAGACTGAGAGCTGTCTGTAGGAGGCCTTCTCTGGTGTGCCGCACAGGGACATCTGGCGGCTGGACTGACGACTGATGTTGCGGAAGGGACGGGAGGCAAGTGCTTCAATGCCATCTCTGGCGAGCTCTTCGTCCAGGAACGTGGGCATGGTTTGGCCAACAAGCAAGAATCTTCAAAGAAAGACAGGAAAAAGTCAGCAAGCATTACCAAGAAACCATGAATGTTTACAGTGAGTCTTCAATGCTGAAGGTGGGTGGGGTGTGAGCATTGGGAGCAAGGGAGTGTGGGTCTGGGTGGGGGGGGCCACCCTCAGTGAATGGACCAACATGTTAGGTGACATACCTTGCAAGCTGCAGACAGATGGAATAAACGCCCTGCCTGGTTTCGTAGTCTACTTCTGAAGGTATAGAGTCTCTCTGCATGACATTGACCACCAAGCTTTTTTTTGAAAAAGAAATAAAGTTATGAGATTCCCATCTACTCTTCAGGAGAATTCTCCTAAGTAACCTGGTAGTTTCTGAATGACAGATAACAAAGAGAAATTCTCAAGAAATCCCTATCTATCACCATCATCGTGGTTCCCACAATCATGCTTTGGTATTAGGCTCTTCCCTAAAAACCTGAGTTTTTCACTGAGTTATCACCTCACTGATCCCCTGGGACAAGGGGGAGAGGAGTAACAGAATGTAAAGTATCTTAGCACAGTGAATACCTACTTGATACACTTAATGATCTATATAACTGACATATTAATAACAATAGCACAAGTAACCCACTTTTCTAATAAATTTTAAAATTTACAGGGTTTACAACTATGTGAGACATATTCAAAGAAGTCAAAATCAGAAATCACTTATTAGCATTTGGGAACACTCAAACTGTCAAAGACCCATGAAACAGACTGTGTTTATTAAAGGAGATGATAAAAAGAACCAGAAATAAGGTCTTTTTCATTTCTAAGTCCTAGGATCTGGTCATTGTGAAAGTGCCATAAAGCCACCAAAGGAAAAAAGGAGGCAGCCTGCCCCCAAAACCAGCTGGGTGCCCACAGGCAAGGCCATTAAGTAGCCCAGTGCTGGCTACAGGCCCTGAGTCCAGATCCGGCCTCAGACACCATGTGATCCACAGAACAAGAAGAACCAGGGCCCTCCCCTGCCAAGGTGCTGGTGAAGATGAAAGGTGGCAATGCCTGGAAACTACTCTGCACACCTCCAGAGTGCCCAGTGACCACAACCTCTCTAAGCCTCTGAGAATGGCTGCTCTAGAGGTCAAACCACCCAGTGTATACAGAACAACCTAAAAGCTTTAAATCCACTAGAAGGCATTCTGACTGCGACTACAGCAGCTGCTGTTCTCCATCTGGTATTCAGACACAAGAGGCTCTGGGACAAAGGACCACACTGGTGCTTCTATCAGAACTCAGACAACCAGCCATCACGGTCTGCTATTTAATGGTCGATAGATGGCTACTCCAAAGCTGTGGCTACAAGTCCATCCTGCCAGGTTGCCTGGAACCCGCCTCCGGGATGCCAGTGACAGGCACCTCCTCCTGGGCCAACACGGCTCCCCGTGCCAAGGGCCTCAGGACCACCCCCACTCCGTTACCCCATGGAGCTCGGGACAAGTTACTTCCCCACGGCTGGCCCCAGTTCACTCTTATGTACCATGCAATGCCCCCCTGTAATGCCAATGTCCCAGGAAGGTGCTTCCTAAACAGTGTCAGGCTACTTCCCCATGGGTCACACCGCCTGCTTGAGCCCGCACCTGCTACCCCACCAAGCACAAGAAAAGCAGCTGCTCTGTTGATTCAGCTTACAATTTCCATTCACAGTAGATTGGCTGCTTCTGCCTCTGTGGCTGGAGGGAGACCTGGCCTTCGGGTACAGACCTGGCAATGGGCTGGGTATGTGTCTAGCACCAGCCTGGCTAGGTTCTGCAGGCTCACTCCCAGCTTGTCAGCCACGAGGTGATGTGACCCATCAACTGTGAAATGTTCCCTTCTTTGCCTGCAGGGTGACGGAGATGGGGGCAGTGGCCGTCACAAAGCACACAGCTTCATAACATCTGGGGACCTTACTCGGCTGTGGGCATGACTCCAGAAGTCCCTTTTCCCAAGGCTGAAGGAAGCCTGCAAGCCGGGCCAACACTCACCTCAAGCCGCCGGCTCTGAGGAAGTTCTCACAGAAGGATTTCGCACAATTCCGGGCCATTTCATCATCAGCTGTTGGCATGAGTTTGGAGCTCAGGACCTAGGACAGGCACAGGGGTGATTAATCTTTCCAGCAATCTGACAGAAATGATGGTATTCCTAAACAAAGGCTGATGAGACCTACTGATTTAAGGGGTGTGAGTCAACACTTAGGAGAGAGTGGGGCCACCACCTGCTCCTTCCAATGACTCCTGTGGCCCAAAATGATGCCCTGAATCAATAACACGGCCACTCAACAAGCACTGACCAAGCCCTACTATGTTCCAGGCCCAGCATGAAGGGCTGGGGAAACAAAAGGCAGCAAAAGACAGACCCTGCTCTGAAGGAGCAAAGAGCCCAGGAGCTGCTGCTGTTGCAAACCGGCCTCACACCACAGCAGGCCAGCAGCATCTGCCCCTGCAGGAGAGGGGAAGGGTCAGCAGGGGCTGGGGCAACCCTGGAATTTTGGAGGCCCAATTAGAGCTAAAACTGTGATTGAATTTAATTTTGTTCTTTACGTCATTTCTGAGTTGCCTTGTTTGGTGAAAAATCAATTGAGAGGTATTTCTGAAGTACCTGCTTGGATCGCCTGGCTGGTGCCAGTCTCTGGGGAATTAGCCCTGCATGCCAGAGGCACTGGTACCGACCTCGGGGAGACCACTCTGGGGGAGGCGGATCACACTGTGTGAGGCACGGACAGAGAAGTCCGGGAGGGATGGAGGGCCTCATAAGGCAAAGAGAAGGGGAGAGGAGGAGACCACTCTGGGGGAGGCAGATCAAACCACATGAGGCATGGACAGAGAAGTCCGGGAGGGATGGAGAGCCTCATGAGGCAGAGAGAAGGGGAGAGGAGGAGACCACACTGGGGGAGGCAGATCAAACCGCATGAGGCACGGACAGAGAAGTCCGGGAGGGATGGAGGGCCTCATGAGGCAGAGAGAAGGGGAGAGGAGGCTCATCTCTCACCTGGTTGCCAGACGTCCCTGACCCTCCCAAAGTGCCTCTCCCAAGTCTCCCCCAACTTTGCAGCTTCCTTGTGTGTTATCCTACCCATCTGACTGTGAGCTCTTTGAGGACAGGCACTGTCTGCCTCGGTCTCTTCTGTGTCTACATCTCCAGGCCCAGGCACACAGCAGGCACTGGGCAAAGGTTTATCGACTGACTGACTGGTGCAAAGGCAGAGACATGGAATGTCACAGACAAAGAGCAGGGAGAGGGTCAGGTGGTTTGGATTGCAAAATGCAGACGGGGAAGTATGTCTAACAAGGCTCTAAATGGCTGGGAGGAACACAGAACAGGACTCTGCCTGTTCTGTTGAGAAAGATCACCTTGCCAGGCACTGGAGGATCCGCTCTGGGCAGAAGCTTCACCAGTGCTGCTGACCAAGGCAAAGGCCTCATGCCAAAGCAGCCGTGTGAGTGGCAGGTGTGACATCAACACCAGAGAGCCTGAAAGGCTTTGAAGGCCGAGCCATAAACGTATTAGCTCCTAGAAGCAATGGGAGCCACTGGAGCAGACTGAGTTAGGGAGGCTCGTGGTCAGACCTGCAGATGGTCACTCTGGCCGCTGGGCACAGCACTGGAGGGCCTGCGAGCGCACAAGAGGAACCAGACAGGAGCGACGGTGAAACAGCCAGACTGGGGAAAGCAGGGGGCCATCTGGGTGGAGTCCAGGATGACCCCCAGCTTAGGAGCCTCAGACACTGGGAGGATGGTGGTTTCTTCAATAGGAACAAAGAAGTTTGGAAAAGGGCCAGGACAGGGATAAAGACAGTGAGACATGATGAGTTTAAGAGGTCTCTGAAATACCCAGTTGGGAATGTCCAACAGGCAGTGGTCATGCGAGGCGTGAGCTCAAGGAAGAGCCACAGACTGGTATCAGACCAAGTTACCAAGAGGGTCTGGGGGCAGAAGAGGACCCTCGGCCTGCCAACATCTCAGCTGAAGACTGTCACCAACAGCTCCCCTTCTCCACTCCTCCAATGTTTTCCTGCACACTCTTTCCCTCATCTCTGTCTCAAAAGAAGAGATGCCCCCAAACAGAGCTCTCTGGCAGACCCCATTTCCCCTCACTCTCACTTAACCTTCTAATGGCTGCTGACCTATTACCTGAACGCTAGTCTGAAGCTGAAACTCACTCCATCAACCCACGCCAGTGGGCTGGGGGGCCGCAGCTTGCCCCCCCATTCTCTGCTTCTGACCTCATCATTCCAGCAGAACTGCTCTGCCCCAAGTCACCAAGGACCACTCAGTTGCCAGGTCCAGCGGCCTTTTCTCCATCCTCATCTCCTTGACCTCCCCCCAGCCCTGTTCTCCTGGAGCTTCCTCTGGCTCACCCCACTGTGGGTGCCCCCAGGGCTCTGGCCTGCATGCTCTTCTCCTCAGCCCTGTTCTCTGCTACTACAATCTCCTCAGCTGCCATGGATTCAGTTACTGTCCATATGCTGAAATGAGTCTCAGCTCTACATATCCAGCCCTAACCCCTCTGATGACCTACAGGCTCACAATCCTAACTGATGGGAGGATGTCAGCTCACACAGCTTTCACTGGACTTCTTGTAGACTCCATCCCCAGCACATCGTTCTCTTTCCCCTAAATCATAACCCCCATGCCCCGTCCCTGCCCCCCACTGTAGAGGCTGGTTCCCAGGCCCGAGTTACCCTGAACTTCTCCCTCCCAAAACCCAATCTGGGGCCAAGGCCCTCCATTTCATACCGCTCATGCCCATTTTCATAAGGACACCCAGAGTAAGAATGAAACAACTAAGATAATTAAATACTTGAATTAACCAGCTTCTAAAGTGAGAGTGGGGCAGCTAGGTGGTGCAGTGGAGAAAGCACCGGCCCTGGAGTCAGGAGGACCTGAGTTCAAATCCGACCTCAGACACTTAACACAAAAAACTAGCTATGTGACCTTGGGCAAGTCACTTAACCCCAACTGCCTGGCCTTCCCCTTCCAAAAAGAAAAAAAAAAGGAGAGAGCACATACACTAATACCTGTAGGAGAATTCCCAAGCTGAGAAGCTATGTTATAAAAGCAAGAATGTTCACAGACATGTGGGGTTGGAGTCACCCAGTATTCCCTTAGGAACAATAGTGTTACATGGCAGGGGTGGTGCCGAGGACTGGAAGCTGAACCTCCTGCTCCAGAGCCATGCCGCCGAGTCCTGCCATAAGCTGGCTTCCTGCCCGCTCCCCAAGCTATCAGGCCAGTATGGCCAGCACAAGGAGAGGTGTGGGGCGGCTAGGTGGCACAGTGAATAGAGCACCGGCCCTGGAGTCATGAGGACCCGAGTTCAAATCTGGCCTCAGACACTCGACACACTTACTAGCCTTGTGACCTTGAGCAAGTCACTTAACCCCAACTGCCCTCCAAAAAGCAAAAAAAAAATAAAAAGAAAATTAAGAAAGAAGAGGTCTCCTACCTCTAAGTTGTAGAGTACTCTGAAGGTGGACATTCCAGGGGCAAAAGAGCGAAAAAGACTTTCCAAAATAGAACTGGCACTGGGTTGATGCTGCTGCTTTGAAGACAAAGACGGAGATTTTGAAGACTGAGAACCCGTTTCAGACAGCAACGTTTTCTGAGGGAAAATTATAGAAATAATTACAAGTAGAAAAGTCAAGAGTTTTATTTTACAAGTTCTTTATGTCTTTTTAAACGTAAGTAACACAAATCAAACAGTTTTAACACCAATAAGATCCTGAATGGCCACAAGCCGATGGAAGAAAACCTCGGCTGCATGGCCACCTGCTGCTGAAAACTGTGGCTGCTCGACGTGTCCAAACACTCCCGTCGCGGCTGGCGAGGCCCAGGCGCTTTTTCTTCATCCTAACGTGACCTCATGAGGGGAACTCATTGTAATGCTGCAAACTTACAGCTCGGTCCTCCTTGCCTTCTGTGTTAAGGCTAGACAGTGGCAACAACAGGTTTAAGACTTAGCATAAACCATCCTCAATGAAATCTGAGTTGAATAAAATAATTTCATGTTTCAACAAATTAGAGGAGAGAGAAAGGGAAGTGATGGCTAGAGATGCTCCATGGGCAAACACCAGCAAATTTCCACATCCTGCAAGTTACCTGGGACAGAGAGTTCACACACTGAATAAGGTGAGAGCTCTAAGACAGAACTTAAAAGAAATTTAGGGTCCGATACAAACAAGTACAAGTGACTTTCTAACAGTATAAATTATGCTGTAATAGAATGGGTAAAAACCAAGATTATATAGAATTTTGATGACACAAAGAACGTTTAATATATTAAACTATGAGTACTAAAGTTTAAATGGGGAAAAAATTGGGTTGAAAATCCCATTGTAGTCACAAAAGATACTCATGTTAAAGTTGAGATTTTTTTCTCAAAAATGCCACAGGAAAACTGCTAACTCTTTAAGGTACTAAAAATTTATAAAAAGGAAAAAACCATAAAACGACTGTTACATGACTTAAGTATGATGCCCCCCCATAATAATTTTATTATCAGTAGTTTGAAGTTCTCCTGACAATTATAAAATATCCTAGAACAGTTCAATGAGAAATCTCCTGCTATATGGGAATACCATGCCAACTTCATAAAATATACCTTTCGTCCCAAAGAATCAAGTTGATCGAGGGCTTCCTGAATGGCCGGGTCAGTAGGGATCAACAATAACAGCTTTCGGACACGTAACGTTATCCTGCAAAGTCACAAAGGTCAGTCTGTTGTGTGTCAGCTATGGCTTAAGTTAGGAATGTTATATAAATTGTGCTTATGTAAGTGAAAAATACAGAAATGTCCCTCAGCCCTCTTTTTCCTCCTGCTGTGATGGTGGCAGAAGATGCTCAGAATCACTTTCTTATGGCAGGCATAAATATTAATTTAGCTATGAGAGCTCTCTCTAAACATGGCCAGCTGCCCACTGATGGGTACATGGACAGACAAGAGGTGCTGAATCACGACATCTGCTGGTCTGGTTCCAAGATTCTCCTGGGAGAAATAAGCAAAGGGGTCAGCAGGATGCCTTCGTGCATGCCCCCCATGCTCTATCACTCTTAGGTAGCATTTGTGAGAAATCCAGCGTCCAGGGAACTGCAGCAAATGCGCTGGTGTCTGTGGCAGGAGATGACACTACGTGGACCACACTGCTTGACAGCCACAAAAGGAGCCTGGGGACAGGAGGCCAGCAGGCAGTCAGCCAGAAAACACAATTCAGGAGAAAGTCAGGTTTGGGATAGGAGATAGTAGAGATCATGAAGATGGTCTTCAAAAAGAGCTGGGCAGTGGCAGGCACAGTCTGGGGCAAATAATGTCGCCAGAAATGGAAGGGCTATTTCATCAGGAAGGAAAGGAGTGATGGCTTATGAAGGGTCATCCTCAACCTCGCTGCCTGACTGCCAAGATTTAGAACAAAGATCTAAGTCATTATCAAAGCAGAAGACTAGAAATGAGATGATGCAGCACCCAACTGAGAAAATCCCAACCTGCTCTACTGAAATAAACCAGTACAATTAAAAACAGGAAACAGATTTTAAAAAGACACTGACAGACGATGCCATTTCCTAAAGAAGTTTATCTGTTGTAGTGAATCAATCACCACAACAACTGATCAAAAAGCACCTTGAAAAACCTTCAGCCAGATAGCACATGATGTGTCTGAGAAGCGGAGAACCAGGGCCGCCGAGGGCAATGACAGCTCAGCACACCAATTCATTTGTGCAGGTTTAAGGGGCAGGGTGACAGGAGACTGGGAGCAGTATTACCTCATAAAAAAAGGAAAGCTGTAGTGGGAAAACAAGGTGAGAAGAAGTCTTTTATGGAAATCCCAGTAAGCCAAGTCATCTTAGGGCACTTAAGAGTGAAGCTGAAAAGGGCAAGGAACATGAAGAGGAAAAAAAAAAACATCAGGACTCTACTCTCTGACTCCTTAGGGGCCAAAATAGAAGTGGCACTGAGAAGGGAGACAGGAAGAGCCCATGTACCATCTCCATTGAACTCTCTCTTGGTATTCCCAGGCTATCAAACGGGAGCGGCAGGGAAGCTTCTGAGGGGGTCAGTAAACAGACTCTCAAGATAAAGGAAAGGGAAAATAAGACACATTTGGAAGAACAGACCTCATTACTGGAAAAAGGTGACCAGCAAAATGTCTAACTGCCAAACCAAAGCCTAAGTTCCCTCTTCTGTAAGACTTGTAATAAGAACAACGTGTGCACATGGCCAGTACAAAGTCCCAAGGAAGCTCTCCACAGGGCACCAGCAGGCTTTCATGAGCTGGACTCCCCAGCAGACAGACCACATCCTGACTGTCACGCCCATGACGGAAAGAAAGGCGCTGAGGCTACAAATCCTGCTGCCCTTCTTGTCTGTTGATCCTGACAAAGAATCTGATCTACTAGAACCCAAGTCTGCTTTACGAGGCTCCTTAAAAAGGCATCTTCCGTCAGTGATACACAGCTGTCTTGGATGAACTGGATTACTGCCATGAAGTGAAGCACAGAGCAGGCCAGCAGTCTGCCCTGGGATTCCCTACAGAACACAAAGTGCCCAGGATGTCCCTGTCCCTACATGGTCTTCTGCACCAAGCTGTGGAGTACTGTACAACCTTAGAACGAGACCCAGTATCACTTGAAACGCTGAGTTTAACCATTAACACAGAAAAAAAAGCAAGTGAAAAGCCCCTACTGTCTTCAGATGGGATGTCTGCCAGCACACCTGTGTTCGGGACAGACACTGCATGACAACAGGATGTGCCCAGCAGCGATGGAGAGGGGGCCTGCCAGCCTTGGGGAAGCTACCCAGCACTGCCACCGAGCTCAGGTGTCTTCTCAAAAATTCCCCTTGACCATCAATATTCTCCTAGTGATGGTGTAGGGCCGAGCCATGGAAAACCATCGTCTCATAGGATCGTGGCTTTTACAACTAGAAGGAAACCTAAGAGGCCACTGATTTTCTGCAGCTTATTTGACAGAGGAGGAACCATATGTTGAGGTCAAGAGACTTGCCCAGAATCACAGCTACCAGTAAGTGTGTGAGGCCGGTCCTCAGTCATGGCCAAGCTCCAAATCAGAGCTCTAAAGAGTGAACACTGACCGCTGGGTCAGTGGAGAGGGAGGCATCAAACTCTCTGGCAACAGATTAAAATGTGAATGGGAAATGTCTAACAAAATAAATAAAAATGAAAAGGGAAACCACAAATGAATGTTTCCTAAGTCAATTCGCAGTCTGTAGGGATGCATTTCTATTTGAGTTTGATGTACCACCAAGGGTAAACATCCTATTACTATGAAAAAACACAGGGAGAAGCTGTATCCATGAGCTTTTAGGGAGGGTTATGATCAGCAAATAAAGTAGGCATGACACGTAGTGAAGGTGAGGGCTAAAAGATGTGCCTGCGGCTGACTGCGATGTCGAGAGATCTGAGGCCTCTCTAAGCCCTAGCTGGCTGGAAGGGCCCAGCAGACGTTTTTAAAAAGATGCAGACAAAAGCAGCTAAGGATAAAAAGGGACACAGGCACTGGAGGGGTGCCTGCCCCCAACCCCCCTGAGACTGAGGAGCCATCAAAGTCCCTCATGTGAAGGACAGTTCCTGGTGTCATGGACACGTGTTTGTTTACCTGGGCTCCTCGAGGTTGGCAAGCTGGTAGAGCATGTCAAACACGTTGCACACAAGTGCCATCACAACGCCTGGAAGGGACTTCTCCTGAAGACAAAGCACAATACAGAACTCTACTTCACCAGGGATTTCTTTTCTCCTCCAAACAAAAACACTAACTCTGACAAACAAGATGCCTGAAGAGGGCTGCCCCCAAGGCCATTCAAGCCGCCACCTCCTCCATGGGGCAGGACGGCCCTGAGCACACCCGAGGGTGCGAGGCATCTGCTCCACTGAGACTCGGGGAGCTGCCCAGGCCCTTGGGAGAGCCCCCCTATCATGGCCCTGGGGGGGAAAGCACCCCTATCACAGCCCTGGTCGGGGGGGGGGGGGGGAGAGAGAAGAGTGTCTGTACTGCAGCCCCAGGCCCTCAGGAAAGCACCTCTATCATGGCGCCGGGTCCTTGGGAAAGCGCCCCTATCACAGCCCTGGGGGGAGAGCGCCCCTATTGCTGCCCGGGTCCTAGGGAGAGCGCCTCTATCATGGCCCTGGAGGGGAGAGCGCCTCTATCACGGCCCTGGGACCACAGATGCAGAGTTGGAAGGGATCTTGTCAGGGGTCCAGTCCAATCTCTTCATGGAGGTGACGCGACTTGCGTGAACAAAAAAAGGACGAGGCTGTTTGGACTCAGGGCAAGCATCCGTCTGCAGAAGGCGCTGCTCCCTTCAAGCTGTCAGGACTGGGTGGTAGTGTGTTTACTTTACAGATGGGGAGACATCTGAGGCCCTGTACTTTCATCAGAATCAAGAACCCAGTGAGCATCACCAGGTAAACAGAAGCCTGCATTCCACTCCTCAGTGTCAAGAACTGCTAGCCCTCCCTCCTGGTGCTGCAGGCTTCCACTGGTGGTGGGGAACCAAGGCTGGGACATGCTGGGGACTGAGGTGGAAACAAACAACTGACAATGTGCCCCCTTCTCCTCTCCGTGCGTCAACAAAGGGTGGAAGAACAATGAAAGTATCAAAAAGCCGGCAGCCGAAGGAGCGCCAACCACATGCCTTGGAGAGCCGACCAGGGTTGCCTGGAAATGGCCAAGGTTATGAAGGCGACTGAAGTCTAATGGCCATACAGGGTATGTCACATCCCAAATGGTGAGGAGAATTGTGCCTGCGGCAGGAAGACCCCCTGGGGGTCTCTGTGGAACTTTTCGAGGCCAAGCCTGAAAACTGTGTGCACAGATGGCAGACACAGCTACCTTCTGCTGAGGGTCACCCTGATCTTGTTGCGTAACAATGACAGCAAGTGAGAGGAGCCCTGGGCTTGGGTCTGCCTGAGATGTGACCCTGCCTGTTTCAGTGTTAGATGGAGCATATTACAAGAGACAAGCCACCACCAATTCCTTCTTGGCTGCCCCCTGGGCTCCCAGGGTGAGAGGGTGAAGTCTACCTTGGGGCAGCAGGACCGTGGATGAGTCCTCAGAAGCTGGAAGGGTCCTCCTGAGGGCCTGCAGGGCCGCCATGAGGACCAGCCTCGCTAACCTGCCTGATGGCTAAAGACCAGCAATGCCTCTCCTCCCCAGCACTTCTTTGGGCAATGTACAAAGGCCTCAGAGGCCCTGAAGGATTACGGCACAATAAAGAAAGGTGAGAGAGCAACTGAGCCTCTCTACTCCTGCGAGTGAGGATAACCACATTTGGGCAATCAGAGAGAAGGAAGGGGGGCACTTCACCTGCTCCATGACGTAGGAGGAGCTGAAAACGCCGCCGCTGCTGCTGGAGCTGGTGGAGGAGTCCGCGGAGCCCCCGGAGGGGGTGCCACTCCCAGACGTCTTCACTGTGAGGGCCTGTTCCTCAGAAAAGCCCAGCTGATGGAGCAGCTTCTGATCCTTATTCACTGTGAGCTACACAAAACATCAAGCTGTAATTATCTGGGGAAAGACAGTTCTGATGTACAAGAGAGAACCAAAAGCTGCTTTTTTCTACCTACCAGACTGTCATTTGCAAATATCTGTATGTTATCCACAGGAGAATTCAACTGCTTTGCTATCTTCCACCTGACACTGCCTATGGTTTCATTACTATGAGCCTGAAAAAACAATGAGACACACTGAGGTGAGAGCAGGTGACGGAAGTCTCTGTCCACATGAATTCGCAGCCAGCATCACAAGGCACTAAATGATCACAACAGTTTTACAATATTAAAAACACTTCACAGAACTGAACGCCTCTTTGTGTTGGTGATTATAGTCAAACAAATACTTTTTAAACATGCGCTATGTGCCAGCATCATGATAAGCGCTGGGCATCCAACGAACAGCAAAGCTCTCATCCTCAGAAAACACACAATCTAGTGGGGGGATGCGGTTTTAGAAAAACCAGGAAAATAAAGAGCGCTATCAATGCCCTGCTGTGGACCTGAACTCTAAACAAGGAGAATAAAAACAAAGAAAACCCTAACTCAGCACCGCTGAGGAAAATTAGTTCAGAAACTCAAGTTAATTTTAGCAAGGATGAGAGAACATACACAGAGGACATGCGATCACATACAAACATGAAGTTACCACAAAGGCCCCAATCCATCAGATCTTCTCCAAATGCACTCACTGCCCTCTCCTAGGGTCCAACAACCATTTCCTTGTGCTTGTTTCCTGGTCCTTCATGCCCCCCACAGGGCTGGTCCAGGGCCCATCTTCACTTTCCCCCACCAGCCCCCCCCCATGGATTCCACAATCACCATCTCTATGCAGATGAGATCCACAACTACACAGCAAATCTTAGATTACGGGGCTGGTCAGCCATCACTAACTGCTTCCTGAATGTCCCCTAGCTACCTCAAATCTGGTGCTTTCCCCCAAACTGCCTCTGCTTGCCAGCTTCTCTATTCCTGCCCGGAGAACCGTTCTCCACCCTCCCCGTGCCCCAGGCTCACAGCCACAGCGTGACCCCTGACTCCTCCCTCACGGTAACAGCCCCGTATACAGCACCATCTCTACTCATCCATGTATAACCCTGGCTCAGGACCTCATCACTTCTCACCTGAACAACACCCTTATGTTATGTCTCTAGCTGAATGATTCAGGATCAGTCAAAAAGTATTTATTGGGGAAAAAACAAACAAATAAGCATTTACTGAATGCTTACAATGGGTCAGTCACCATGTTAAAAGATGGAGATAGAAGTACAAAGAAAGAAAGACTCCCCACCCAACGGTGTGATGAGTACATACAACAGCAGAAACGTAAAGTGAAAAAAATCAAATCTACAGAAAATACATAAAGGGTTGTTTGGAAGAGAAGGCACTAGCAGCAGAGATAAGGAAAACTTCCTACAGGAGACGATGCCTGAATTGTCCCTCTTAAAGGAAGGAGAACCATCTAAGCACATGAGATGGCCAGGGAAAAGATTCCAAGATGGGTAGATGGGCCAGTGAGGCTGCGTTTCACAGAGGCATCAGGAGCTGACTAAACAGAGCATCTGTGTGGGAAGGATTAGAAGGAGAAAGACTGAGGCAGGAGACCGTTCGGGAGTCTGCTGCGACAATGAAGGCCAAAGGTGCCAAGGGCCCCTATAAAGCATGCAGTCTGAAATGCCTAGGGAGAAGTGGTGATGTGGGAGGGAAGCTCAGGGATGCCAAGCTGGCCATCATTTGCAGATAATGTGTATAACCAATACATAAACAATACACCCAAGGGATCTGATGGGAAAAGGGGGAAAAACAAAAAAAAAAAAAAAAAACCCAGGGGGGGGGGGGGGGGGGGGGGAGGAGAAAGAGACAGAGACAGAGAATGGGGGAGAGACAGACAGAGACAGGGACAAGAGAGGAGAAAAGCATCAAGGACAGAATCCAAAGTAAAAGACCACCCTGACTTCATTAAAATGAGTAGTGCTTTGTGATCGGCACTGGCAGGGAGCTCTGAGGCCCACACCTGCCCTGCTGGGGACTTCCAATGTCCTTCCTTTTCAGGTCCAGGGCAGGGAATTCTAAACCTGAGCCTGGCTTTTCATAGAGTCATCTCCTCGACAAGCTAAAACAAAATGCTTGCACCATCATTGAGATAAAACAAAAAGGGCTTCAGAACGGAACACAACACACCTCTACAGTGAAGGTATCTTTGGTTGATTCGCACGTCACACTGAGGGTCAGAATATGTCCGTGGAATGAGGCGCCGTGAGGTAGAATTGTGCGAGGAACAGAATAAAGGTCCTGAAAAAGGGACAGGTGAGAAGACCGTTAAGGGAAGCGAGCAGTGCGGACGAAGAATGCGCATCTACACAGCAAACCATCTTTGCCTGAGAGCTGAAGGGCGTCACTGACCTCAATGGTGATGACATAGCGCTCCGCCAGCAGAAGTAACCTCTCAATGATGACAAGCTTAGTAGACCTATGGATTTTGGGGAGGAAAAAGGTTTTTGGGAACGTTAATGACTGAACATCAAGTAAATTAATGCAATTCATTCAAACCAAGCCTTTCTAGCACTTAAACTCTCAATGAACAGAATCTGTGATCTCAGTGATCTGGAGAGCTTATCTTAAGGCCAGCCCTACCAAGAGGAAAGCCTGCAGTGAGGACCCAATGACCGGCCCGCCCAAGTTCGCTGGGCAGTCACACTTCCAAAGCTGCAGTTTCAAGCCTGCTTTTGCCCAACTTCTATGAGAACGCAAGAACACCATCAGTCTCGCAGCCTGACCGTGACTCCCCAGTCGCAGGCCTGATGCCCGTGTTCCCAGCTCTGCGTCCTCGTCTATCTCCCGGGGCAGCAGGAGCTGTGAGCGGAGGAGGGCTGGGCAAGAGGGCAGCACGCTGGGCATTCTCCCCATCCAGGCGCTATCACCAATGCCTAGCACAGTGCCTGGGGTGCAGCAGGCACTGAAAATGAATGCTTACTGATCAGTTCATGTTTCAGGTACAAGGGCTCTATGTCACCAGAACCTTAAATCTCCCCAAAAGACATGACTTAGAAATCATTACCCAAGAGTTTCCATTGTTGAGGCTACTAGATGGCACAGTAGGGAAAGTACTGGGCCTGGCATTCAAAAACCTGGAATTACACTCCAACACAGATGCTTATGACCTGTGTGACCTTGGTTAAGTCATTTCACCTGTCTGCCTCAGCTTTCCCCCTCTGCAAAATAAAGATAACAATAGCACCTGCCTCCCAGGGTTGTTGTGAGGATCAAATGAGATCCCATCTGTAGGGAGCTCTTAGTTCAGTGCCTGGCACAGAGCAGGAGTCTGTAAATGCTCCTCCCGCTCCCTTTCCCGCTTTGCGATGAAAAGCCTGCTGGTGACGCTCTGCAATGAGAAGTCTCAACGCCCACCGCACTCACCTGTACGGAGACTGTACTGATGTCGCTACAGTGGGCATGGCTGTCGCCGTGAGCATTTTGGTTGCTCTAGTCACAGCATGGGTCAAGGTAGGGCCACCAAGTGCTGAGCTGGCTGCCTGCAAGACAGTGGGCACCCCACTAAGTACTGACACCAACACAGCTCGCTCAGCGGTACTGATGATGTCCACGAGGCCGTGGACAAACCCCTTCTCGTCTGGCCTGGGCCTCAACAGTGGCCACGGCCTTTCCATGAGGCCACATGACTGCATGCCAGTGGCAAAACCCTGCCTGGGATCAGAGGCAGGGCAACGAGGTCTTTACTGCTTCTCCTTGCTAGTGGGGATATCCCAACCTCTTCCTTAAGAAAACCAGGGATTAGACAAAGGTTGGGACTGCCAAGACCCAGCAGGACTAGGAACACATCTGCAGGACTGTAACTGGTACTGGAGGTCTAGAGAGAGCGTTCGGCCAAAAGTGGAGTAGCCACCACTGACACTGAACAGTGTGGTTCTACTGGGTCGAGAACCTGGGTTTCAAACCCAGACCTGATGCTTCCAATCTTCAGATCTTGCTATCTATTCCAAGTTCCCTAATCTTGCCCAGATAAACCAGATCTCAAGGTACTCAAAGAGCTAGGAGATGTGACCGTCAGCTCATCATTAGGAATACCATGATCAGTCACTCAAAGGCACTCTGGCACTGGAGAAAGGCAAATGAGTGAAGAGAAGGGAATCCCCCAGTGAGGACCAGTGAGGCTGGCCCTGATCCCAGGATAAGCCCCAGAGTGGATGACGGTGGCAGGGATGGCTGTGCAGAGCCTGACAACAGATGCAGCGACCGTCCAGAGGAGGCTCCCGCCACACTAACACGAGAGTCACGCTCTGTATGGGCAGATCAGGAGATGCTACGACATCAAAGCCTTGGATCGACTTTAGGTTGTTTTTCTGGTAAATATGAAGGGAGGTGGCTTAAACAAAGCATTAGTCTTTAGCCCTACCCACTCCTTGTCCGCCTGCATAGGGGCTGCCACTGTGACTTCCCTAGCCTGCTGCCCGCCCCGCCCCACATCCCCACTCCATCTTGCCCCCCTCTCTCTCCTACCCTGGGCTCTTTCCCTGCTGCCTACAAAATGCCCACGTCTCCCTCATCCTCCAAAAGCCCTCCCCCGATCCTTCCATCCCCGCTATCACTGTCTCCCTTTCTTACTGTCCGCCTTCCAACGTCCTCATTCCACTGACACCCTCTCCAAAGCTCCCAAAGATCTCTCCATGACCTCTTCTCAGTCCTCATCCTGTGCCCCCCTGCAGCCTCCGACACTTCCAGGACATCCTTGTCCCATCCGCTCCTCTGCTGATGTCCCTCCAGGCCACAGGCCTCTCCTCTCCTCTCCTCCCTCGATACTGTTTCCCCTGGTGATCTCCTCTATCCTCCATTCAGCTCCCAAAGTGATTTTCCTAAAGCACAGACCTGGCCACATCTTCCCCCTCCTCAGTAAATCCCAGTGGCTCCCTAGCACCTTAGGATCAAATAGAACTTGGTGTTTAAAGCCCTTCATAACCCACCTACACAGACATACCCACACCCCTTTCCAGTCTTCTTACACCTTCCTCCCCACTCAATACTCTTGGATCCACTGCCACTGACCTCCTGGATGTTCCAGAAAGCAGACACTCCTCCTCCTGGACACTCTCTTGCTGCCCCCAGGCCTGGAATGCCCCTCTGCCTTGCCCCAACTCAAACCCCATTTCACAGGAAGCTATTCCCAGCGTCTCCTCATTCCACTGCCTTTTCTCTCTTGAATTCTTCCTACCTTTGCTGCAGACAGCACGTTAGAACGTACGCTACCAGAGGGCAGGGACTGTCTTTTTTGCATGGTGCCTGGCACACTCTGGTGGGTTTAAGTAAAAGCTTCCTGACTGGTTCAGAGCTCACTGAGTGGTTGGGCACAAAGAGTAGTCATTAACAGCTCAGATTCAATTTGGAAGGAGGTCTCATGGTGTGGACGAGGCCATGCCCTGCTTGATAAATGAATGAATGTACAATATCATACTGTGTGTATGTGTGTACATACGTACACACACACACACACACACACACAAATATCAAGGAATCTGTTATGTGGCTACTAGAGAAATCAATCAAGAGACTGATCGTGGATGGAAGGTGCTTCTGTGCCTTCTGGGCTGGGCAATGGACAGAGTCCTGTACAGTATTATCTCGTTAGGTCCTTACAAAAGTCCTTGGAGATAGGGGCCACAATGAGCCCGCTTTCTAGCTGGGGAAGCCGAGGCAGGCAGAGACTGCGGGACATGCCAGGTGCTGTGCAGCGACAGAGGGCCAGGGTCACCTCCAGGCTTGGCCCTCTCTTTCCAAGGCTCTCTATGCTTTTGTAAGAGTCTGCTTCACTTAGGCTGAGGGCGCCTTTTTGATCCTCCCCTTAATGCTAACGCATTCACTATCCACTGCAGATTTGTTTTATTGGCAGACAGGCACTGATGAGAAGGGAGGATTCAAAAAGGTACCATGAGCCTAAATTAATGGTTAAGGAAAATAAAGATGAATTTTAATTTAGGTTCAAAAAGGTACAAGCTGACTAGATTGAGGTTTGAAAAAGATCTGGGCTATGACCCACGGGCAGCCCCCCTCAGCGGAGGAGGGCCCCCGTCTCGGCGACTCCATGTGCTTGTGATGGGTTTTGGTTTTTCTGCTTTCTCAGCATGATAGAAAGGGAAGTGGGAGGTAGGTCATTTGGATCTGAAAACCAAATCAAATCATCAAAGCAAGAGACTCTGCCTTTCTACCGAGCACACAACACATCCTCACTAACTAGACCTCGGAAACAAGAGGGGGAGCAGGCTCTCCTGACGGCACCCCACTGCACCTCAAAGGTACTCGGTGTCTGTGACAGGGAGCCGTGCAGGTGTCACTGACCCTGGAAGCGGGCGGCTCCTGGCACCTGAAGGAAAAGGCCCAGGATTTGCTGCCAGATGACTGTGAGGCAAAGGATCGTCCTGCCATGACTACTTGTGTGACCTGGCACAAATCACTCGCCCTTTTGGGTTTTAATTTTTTCTTGGTAAGAAGAGAGGAAGGGACCTGATGACTTTAGTTCTAAAGCCTAGGACAGAGTCAGCAGGTAGGGGTCTAACTACTGGTGTTGTTAGGACATGACCTTGAGGAAGTCCACGCATCTCTGAGCCTCTGTCTCCTTATCTATTAAATGGGCATGATTACCTACCATCTACCTCATGGGGCTACTGCACTGAAAGCACTCTGCAAATTTTAACGTGTGAGTGACTGCCACTGTGATTCCATTCAGAGTGTGAATGAGTGGGTGTAAAATGTGTGTGAAAACTCCAGGGGAAGCAGGGACAGGGACAGCAAGTGGCCAGGCCAGAAGCTGGTCCTTGGGGGGTAGACCCGCCTCTCCTACCAACTCAGATCAGGGGCCAAGGGCTCCTGGATACTCACTTCTAGGCGTGCATAGCAATCAGCAATGAACTTCCTGTGCAGTGACACGGAATCCTAGAAGGGCCAATTAAATGGAAATTAGCACTCTGGTGATACACCAATAGGAGAAAGCCATGCTTGAGGACCAAGTCCCAAAACAAAGTAAACCAACCTCCAAGAATGCTGAAGAAGAGAAGCAGTGCCCATCCCTCAACA
This sequence comes from Petaurus breviceps papuanus, assembly GCF_028583685.1. Taxonomy (NCBI): domain Eukaryota; kingdom Metazoa; phylum Chordata; class Mammalia; order Diprotodontia; family Petauridae; genus Petaurus; species Petaurus breviceps. The sequence continues at coordinate 21,142,700 of NW_027185850.1, read as the reverse complement.
CCCACCTTCTTTAACCTTGGGTTCAGGTTAATATAACTGTAGCTTATGATCAGCTGAATGGCTTCATTAGCTATTTCTTCATCAGGAGACTCCATGGCAATTTTCCAAATAAAATCCATCCCAATCAATTCCAGCTTCTCTACATACTGTTTAAAAGACAAAAATTAAATTGCTGTGTGTAAATGTAGAGGCAGAAGTCAATAAGCCCACCAGCCACGAAGTTAACTTCTTCAGTGCGTATCAGGGCAGTTAACTACGGTCTAGGGTCTAGACAAAGGGAGCAAGTACCATCAGCTGAGGCCTGCTGGCAACCTGACGACCTACGATAAAAACCTCATTTTATATCAGTCCAGGAATTTTAAGGCAGAAACATTCTCTCCTGCTGAGAGGCCTTTCTACAGTTTCCCTTCAGCAAAACTCCTAGTTCTAGGCCCTGGATGGAGGATGAGAAGCAAACTTAGCTCCCCTGGGTGAGATCACAGACTCCCCCACCCTCTGAAGAGATTGGGCTACTGAAAGGCCAAAGGGCAGGCTCTTCTTTCCTCCTCCTCTGGGCCCCATGACTCACAGAAGGGAAGAGGCAGCTGTTCTGGGAGGCCAACCCCAAACTTTGAGGTATTTGAACCTCTCATGATTTTTCCCTTTTACAAATTCCTAGAAATGATAACTCGAATCCTCCTGGGCTACAGAAATATGGTTATGGGGTGCTGGCTGGGGGAGCTATGTTTATTTGAACATCTCTCTAAGCAAGAAAAAGCTAGGATACAGAATAAAGGTAATTTAATAAAATATGTTTCTGGAAGACTTGTGCCTAACACTCGAGCATATTATTAATATTTTTTCTTTGACAGTCTGAAAGTTCATTGAGGATACACTGAAACTGGTACAATTGCGAAATTATTTTACAATGCACATGACATAGGTATAATAATATAAATATGTGTTTCTGTGTATAGATTTAAATATCCCAAGCACATGTAAACCAAATTTTCTATTTTAATGAACCGGTTATTTAAAGAATAGGACTTAAGAGAAATAGATCTCTAAGCTAAATTGTTTTCTTACTAAGTTTGAAAGGTCAATAAAAGCAAACACCAAACATTTCAAAGCTCAGCCAACATTACCATTGATTAATTAAAGATAAAACTAGATGATGAAAGTGTACACAATGTGAGGCTGGCATCACTACAGACTAGAAGCTGGTCAAGCACAAGGCTGAGGCCTAGACCTGGGATTTCATTCAGATAGGGAGCTCCCAAAGGAGGAAATTCCCTCTACCAGGGCAAGCTGACATTTTCTCTTAAGACTGATAAGCTCAGAAAGCTGTCCTGTGCACCTGGAGGTGAGGTGACCTGCTCAGGTTCACACAGCCAGGCTGGTTGCAGCAAAGCCTAAACCCAGGATCTTCCAAGGTAGAGAAAGTCTTTCAGCAAGCATCTGCGCTGCACCTTCCACACTGGGCCACACGTGACTTGGTTAATGCTACATTAATAAGCTGCCAGGAATGGATCAGAATTACCCACCTGCAAATGAGCAGAGGGAAAGAAGACAGTATCCAATGGGCTTGCCATTATTGCTGTGACATCAAGAATTTGCATCAAAAACTAGTCGTATGGCCCTGGGTAAGTCACTTAACCCCAACTGCTCTCCAAAAAGCAAAAAAATATTTTCATCAAACACCAGGTTTGATGGATCAAATTTTAGTCCCAAATTCTTAAATAGTCTCTTGGTTATGGTGTTAGATGGGGCATATTAGCTGAAGTTGACTTGGAAAAATAAAAGTGAAACATGGATTTGGTCTGAGCAATGGACCTCAAAAACAGCAGCTCCCCTTTGACTGTAACTGTGCACAGGGTGAGGACCTGGCTGCCCACCGGTCTCCCCGGCAGCAGGGGAAGGTGGGGGGCCTATTTGGACAGCCTCCCAGGTTGGAAGGCACGCAGGGAGCCAAGCCACATAACTCCAGCACAGAGGGGCTTCCTGGCAGGACAACCAAGGTCCCCGTCCTTCATTTCTGTAGTAATATGAGTATTCCTTAAGTATCCAACTCCCCAGTTCTGGGGGAGGCACTGATCTGCACTACAGCTGTGCTCCAGAAGGTGCCTCAAGACACCAGCCTCCAGAGAGGCCCTCCGGATTTTCATCCCGAACTGAAGGAGCCTACTTTACACCATCCTTAGAAGTTTCACTGCCTGGTTTTCTAGATGCCAGGAGACCAGAATCAGCTCAGGAGAAAGTGGGGCACACGGGAGGCTGCGGGCCCGCACTCACAAACAAGACTGAGCTAATAACAAGTGTAAGAAGAGCACCGAGGCCCATTTTAATGAGTGCATTCTGAGGGCACTGTGGTACCTGAATGATGTTTCCCAGCCTCTGTTTAAGGAAACAGGAAAATGGGCTAATGAGTCATTTTAGCAAGAACGATGTTAAAAAGTTCTGGCATTTCTTTACAAGCTGACTGCTTTACACAGAAATTTTGGATCCCCAGAATGAGTTCCCCAAGTCTTCAGAATGATTTAAGCCTACAAGGCACAGCTAGGGGGTGCCACAGTGCGGAGAGTGCAGGCCTGCAGGAAGAAAGAGCTGAGTTCAAACCCAGCCTCAGACATTTATAGCTGTGTGATCCTGGGCCAATCATTTCATCTGTCTGCATCACATTTCCTCATCTATAAAATGGGGATAATAACAGCACCTCCCTGCAGGCTGTTGAGAGCAACAAGTAAGGTGATTATTTGTAAAGTGTTTTGCAAACAAAGTATGATATAAATGCTATTATTATTGTTACTACAACTAATTGAAGTGAAAATGGTAGGAAATGACACTGCTGCAAACATACTGTGATGTATTTCAATTGAGCATTTATCAAGTACCTATGGTGTGCCAAGATAAAAGGCAACATGACTGAGAGAGCTGGTGCTGTAGGCAGGAAGGCCTGGGTGCAAATCCCACTGGACACTCTGGCTGTGTGGCCCTGAGCTACCCCAGGCAGCTCTCTAAGACTGTATGCAACCAAGCAGTTTCTGGTCTGCACTGGCAGAGGGATGGCCTGAGCCCCACGCAAGAGGATCATGGTACAAAAACAAGAAGAAGGAGTGGGGCACAGCCTGGACACAAACACGCGCAGGCTGCCCCGAGTCACCAGTCCGGCGGCATCAGGGCAGGAGGGCCTGAGGTGTGGTCAGTAGGCGTCACTGCTGGGTCAGTCAGGACACAGAGCACAGATGAGGGTTTGCCAGGGAATGGTTTCTTTCGCCATCCCCTGGGCCACTTGTGCTGAGGAGATGGGCTACTTACCAACTGAGTGCCCTGCCGCTTTAGCCGATGATCACAAAGATTCACATTTTCAAAGAAAGTCTTAAATAAACCGAAACCTGCAAGCCAGTACAGACACTAGGATAAATTCTACATTTCTTATTAAGTGCCGTGTGTCATTCAAGTCAAAGTGAAACAGAAGTGAAAAAACTGACCATACCACTCTTAATTTTCACATTTACCTTAAATTCTAAAAAGGTCTATGACTTGGCCATACCAAACTGCCACCTCCTCACTCCATGCCTTCCTTAACTGTCACCCTACTCCCCCCTGGGCCTAAGTCTCTCCCCATGGTCTGCCCCCAGGACCACACTGAAGTGTGTGCAGTCTGATAGGCCCCTCCAGGCCCCAGGCTGCGCACCAAGCCTTGGAACACATTGGGTCACCTTTTACTAGGTCATGACAAGAATTTCAGAGTCCGATTCTAAGTTTAGTCAATAGCTTTATCTAGAATTTTATTTCAAAGAGTGAAGAGTTTTAGCTGTTTTTTTCAATCAGGCCGTAACTCTTTAAAGATAAGGAATGCTTAAGGGCAGCTAAGTGGCTCAGTGAATAGAGCACCAGCCCTGGAGTTAGGAGGACCGGAGATCAAATCCAGCCTCAGACATGGAACCAAAAACTAGCCGTGGGACCTGGGACAAGTCACTTAACCCCAACTGCCCTCCAAAAAGCAAAAAAAAAAAAAAAAAAAAAGATAAGGAATGCTTTCCTACCATTCATGGTAATTTCATAGGGCTCCAGTTTGAGAACCTTCTCCTTGAAGAGCTGCTGCTGAACGTCGCCTTCAAGGTCATGTTGTCCTTTTGTGAACCACTCAAAACACATCTGTGAGTCAGAACATTATCTTGGTTCACTGATCACTTTTGAACAAATACAAATTCCATAATAGTAACAAAAAAGGCAAATTTTTTGGAAAAACAATTTGAAACATTAACTTTAAAAACAAACTCCTTGTGAAAAGCACCCTATAAGCAGTACAACTATTCCACACAGAAGCATCTGAAACTCTGTAAATCCCACCTTTATGCAGAGCCCTAAACTAGGTGGCACAGAGAACAGAACGCTGGGTGTGGAGTCAGGAAGACCTGGGTTCAAGTCTGGCTTCAGACACTTACTGGCTGTGTGACCCTGGGCAAGTCACTTCACCCCGTTTGCCACTATTTCTTCATCTGGAAAATGATCTGGAGAAGGAAATGGCAAAACACTCCAGTGTCTTTGCCAAGAAAGTCCCAAACGGGGTCATGGAGATCCGGACACAACTGAAACGACTTGGCAATGACAACAAAGTATAAAGCAAGAGAAACGTTTCCTGCCCATTATTTGGCGGAATAGTGACAGCACTGAGAGCCATGGTGATAAAATGAGACCATAGTATAGCATCAGCAAAGAGCCAGCAAAAGTGGTTCCTCTGAACAGATGATGTGAAAGCCTGCTTAGAAAACCTCAATTGGTGGAGAAACTAATTGAAGAATTAAAATTAATCAATCAATCAATCACTGCACATTTATTAAGTATGGTTTGCCATTTTCTTCTCCAGCTCATTCTACAGATGAGGAAACAGAGGTAAACAGGATGAAGTGACTGGCCCAGGGTCACAGAGAGAGTGAAATGTCAGCGGCTGGATTTGAACTCAGGACTATGAGTCTTCCTGATTCCAAAGTCCACTTGGGGATGATGGTGGTAGTGGTGGTGGGTGGGTGGGGTGTGGTGTGTGAGAGTGAGAGAAAGAGTGTGTGTGTGTGTGTATGTGCGCATGCATGTGAAATAAGGCAGAGTTCTTTCATGCTTATGTTTGTTTCTAGGAAGATTTTTTTTTAACCTGGTACTGGTTAATTGTTTTGTGCTGTTTATATGATCAATTATGTTAATGCTGAACTATCTAAGTAATAATGAATAATTTTTTGATATACTGTTATCTGTTAATATTTTATTCAAAAACTTTTATTAATATTCATTCATGATGACAAGTTTGACTCAGAATTAAACAGGAGAATATTCTAAGTTTGCTTTTAATTATCCTAAACTTCTGCCTAAAACAAAAGCTCAACTTTTTAATACTAATATCCTACCAGTGATGAATATAGATTTTTGTCTTCAATTTTGTGTTATTAGTGTTACTCAATTTCCAAAGTAATTTTCATCTTTGCAGTTTGCTGAACTTGAGGTAAAATGCCAGGGTTGTTTAGATTTGCATTTCTCATGCTCTCAGTGAACCGGAACCTTCTTTCATAGATTGCAAGTCCTTGCAATGAACTATTTGTTCAAGTTTGTTAGGTGCTCATCTCTTGGGGAAGGGCTTCTGGTCATATACCTGCGTCTGTGAATTGTTTGTAGATTTTGGATACCAACCCTTATCAGAAAAATTTGATACAAAGATTTTCTCCCATTCAACCATTTTCCTTCTTATTTTAGGTGCATTGATTTTTGTTTATGCAGAATCCTTTTGATTTCATGTAACCAAAATCATCTTATTTTGAATTCTGTAATTGCTTTCGTCCCTTGTTTGGTTAAGAAGTTTCCTACCACCCATAGCTGTGAAAAGTACATGATGGTCTGCTTTTCTTCTCATTTGTGCATGGTGTTTACCTTTGATATTTAGGTCATATAAGCATTTTGTGTTTAATGTGGAACAGAATGTAAGATGTGTGTGAGCATGTGAGCGTGTGTGTACGTAGCCTGCGAATATAATCTTTGCATATTTTAACTCTGGTCCTTCTAAAATGACCCATTTCTACTCGAAGCACTTGAAAATAAGAGATGAGAAAAAAGTGAAAATTATCTGAGTAATAATGCCTCACATATTCCCACTTTCCACATAAAAATGGGTTCTTACCTCTCTATCCAATTCACAAACATCCTGTCCTGTTACAAGACATTCCCAGATTTCCTTGGCTCGATTCCAACCCAGATACAGAGTGGCTTCTTGCAAGAAAAATGCCAGAAATTTTAAGTGCGCCTCTAAATACTGAAAGAGAGATAACTGTGCTTAGCTAATTCCAGTCATGCTTAAAATTAAAAACAAGAAATTATTCTATTTTGGATATAATTTAGGGGAAAGTTTAAGGATTACATGCTAATGCCACTTATCTCATTGTTTTAGAGGATTAAATGATGACAAATTTAGCCCACAGGGCGATCACATTTGACTTTTAGTTGCCAAATTATGGAAGCTCCTAAACAAATATTTAACATACTGATGAATCCCAAATGAAGATTATTTCTCAGCACTTCTGGCCAGTGAAATCCAACAAGCATTTTTTATGTCTTTCAGTATCACAAAATTAGCGTGTACGATACCTCCCGATAAGTGTATCTGCCGTCCACTAGCGTTGAACCAGTTAAGCCCCCAGGGGCTGACACAGACGCTGCAAGTCGGTGACATGCTATCAAGCTCCCCGTCACCAGTTTGACTATTTCAAAATTTTTTTTCAAGTCCTGAATGATGCTCTTGGAGAAAATGATGAAAAGGCAAGTTTAAGAGTCTCTGTCATCCTTGTAACATTTTCACACAAACTCTGCTTAGACTTCACACAGGCAGCCCAGGGGGCCGAGGATTTCTGCAGTTTCCATGGGGAGCTAGAGGAACGTAGTCTTGTCTTTACTCAGGGAGCCCTTTCCTCACCTACCTATGACCCATTTCGTTCCTTTAAAACAACAAGAACCCAACCAGATGTTTTTCCCCCCAGAATCTTCCACTTTTCCCTATTTATTCTCTCAAACCAAGTCTGTAAATGTTATCATCTGAGGCAGATGACTTTTTCTTACAAAAACGCTTTTTTTCTCAAATTCTTTCTTCTCAAACCAATGTTCTTTTGCTTCAGAGCCATTAGAAGAACATGTTAACTTTGTCTCACTTGGGTCACGCGCGTCAAAGGGTTTAAGGAAATCAAAAATCAAACTTTTATCCAAGAAAAGGAGAGAGAGCATAGGATCCACTCAGCAAGCTGCTGGCTGTAAAGCCAAGGGTTTGCATCCGCTCCCTGGCAAGCCCAGCACACCCACCCTCTGCCTCTGCACTAGGCACAACCAGATGTTAGCAAGGGCTCTTACCTTGTCTTGTTTTTGATAGGTTTGTTTTATAAATGACCGGGTGATCTCGTGGAGCTGACGTAAAGCGGGGACCACCCAAACAAACTGGGGGTTGTTATGCTGGGATGACTAGAATGAAAGATGAATGACAATCAAATGAAGAGACACATGGCACGTGCCAAGCCTACTCACTACTGAAACAAAAGACAGAACCAAGAATCCACTCCATCTTTCTTATCCTATACTCTATTCCTTCCTCTCCCTGGCGCTCCATGCCAACCCTGGGGAAGGTATCCTCGTCCTGCACACAGCTTGCTGGGGCTAAGGATCCCACACAGGAATAGGTATGAGAGGATGGAAGATGATGAGGGCACCCAGAACACAGCACCCTCCCCAGACACCAGAGAAGCGGCCACTCCTTAGGCAGACTACTGGGGAGCACATGCTGCCAGGGTGTTGACAATTGTAAAAAGCTGCTAGCAAAGACCTAACACCTACATATCAATGACTGGGATGGCAAGTAACTGATCTTTTATCTCATAATAAAAGGAAATTAAAAGTTGGCTTTGTGTTCCGAGGCCAAACCAGCAGGACGAGTACCAGGGACTCATGGTTCCACGCTATGACTCTGGTCAGAGACCATCCTGCCTCATCTTTACCGTTTTTGTCACCATCATTAACAAAAAGCCTAATTTCCAAAGCTCAGCCCTCACGACAACTCTGGGAGGCAGGTCACAAGATACACTCATTTTACGGAGAAGGAAACTCGTGCTCCTAAGTTCAACCCCTTACCCAGGGTCAGAAAGCTACCGAGTCAGAGCTCAGATCAGATCCTAACCTGAGTCTCCTGACTCAGTCCTGTGTCCATTCCACTTTAACCAGCTGCCTCTCCGTAGTACTTTCATGTGTGTGAGTGTGTGTGTGTCTAAAAATATAAAAATTAAATCTTATATAAGTCTTGAGCCAGGACGGAATTCAAAGATCTAAAAGAGTACTCAATAAAGCTCATAAAATCTGGACTCAGAAGATCCATCACTGCCAATCAGATGTACATCTTTTCTAACATAGTGCTTTGAATACTCTTATAAATCAGCTTTCTTGACTTGAAAGGAAATTACTTTCCAAAAACAGTTCCTTTTAAACTATGGAAATTGATGCACATTCTAAGACAGAGCAGGAAATTCAAGTGGCATACAATTATAACATCTAGAACCAAAATACTGAGAAAAAATAATAACAAAAATCTCAAGTTCTCATCCACAAGAATTATGCCCCCAAATCCCTGATTTTCTCTGCTATCTCTATAGAATGTGTGTCCCTCTTAGCATTTAGCCTTTAGAAAGGACCCTGTGCCAGAATGACCCAAGATAGGGGAAACAATGAAAACACCAAGTATCTAACAACTATACTCTGTGTAAGGCGCTTTCAGGGGCCAAAGAAAAATCCTTTTTCTAATGAATGTGCCAGAAAGTGACAGTGTTCAAAACCTGTGCTTTTAAAAACATAAAACATTAAGATACAAACATGACCCCCATCCTTTTAGCAATCAACAGTAACACTACTAAGTATTATTATGGCCAGTTAAAGTGATCAGAGTTGGACAATCAGACTTAGAGCTTTCCAAAGGCAATTCATGATTCCCTCACTTAAAAAAAAAAAGCCAACATAAAACCTGGGACTAAAGATACCTCCAAGACTGGGCTCTTTTTCTTCTGCCCACATGGCTTCTCCAATGTTAAAAGATTGGGAAAATGCCACTTGCTTACCATGTCTCTGCTGACATGGTGATTGGTTATTTCTAACAATACACAACTTAACCATTTCTTATAACAAGATGGGAAGACAGTATTCAAAGGGAAAAAAAGGTAGGTACTGAGTCAACCAAATGTCTTCAACAATTTTTAAGAACACCTTAATATGATCCATAAGGAGTTAAAGATGATATCTCAATTACAGTAGAGATGGTAGAACTAGTTTACCATAAATCTGAGTGGTTTTTGATAAAGGGAAGACAGCAAGGTCTCACCCTCTTTGCCAGACTGCCCATTATCTATGCTGTTAGAATATCAAGAATAATGACAGAGGGCAGGCCCCTGGAGGGGTGACCAGCCAACTTGGCTTCCTTGTCGAAGAAGGGGATGGAGGACTTGAGATAATGGGCTGCAAGACTTTTTAAGGAGGAGAGAAAGAGAATAGGAAAAAGGCATGAGGTGGGAGAGTGAACCCCAGGAAGCCCAAACCATCCTGACAGAAGCTACAGAAATGCGAGCCAGGATTTCTGAAGGAACAACAGGGGAGGGTGGCACCCAGGAGCAGTGAGAAGGGAGTGAGCCAGAAGCCCCAGCCAGCCCACCCCGATGCCTGGCAGGAAAAGGGCAGAGCACAGAAAACCTCAGTGGCAACAGAGTAGTGCCCCCGTGGCAGCATCTGCCTGATAGTAACAAAATTATGGGGCATTTAATTCACTGGGAACTGGGCTGGGGGAGGGGTCCTCCTAAAAAGGCTCTTTGAGAAATCTCTAAAAACCAACAAGTGTGAACAAAGCATTTAGGAGAAGGTGGCAAGGCAGCAGGAGGCCGGTCCAGTAGAAGAGCTCGGGAGCTAATGGCAGTGGGAAAGGAAGGAATGCAGGCTGCCAAAAACAGAGTATCTGAGTTTCAAAAGCACCTGTCCTTGGTACTGCCTCCGGCTTAACCTTTCATTAACCATAAAGAAAAGGTGAGCGCTGCTGAGACTAGAGACAGTCCTCTCTGTTATTCCTGAGGACTGGAGCTCCTTTAATAATTCTGGATGAGATTCAAACTCAGCCAGATTATCTGGGACCCTGAAAACAACAAGCCCAGGCATATCTAGAAAGACACCCCACCTGATAAAAGGCCCACGCTAACTAATTTGATAGAGGATTCTTGACTATAAATAAAAGAATCGCCCCCCCCCTCCCCACCCTCAAACTATTATTAGGTCTAAGAAATCGAGCTACATAGGCTTGTAAAACTCACTGAAATGTAAAGCACAAAGTACCCAAAGTGTCCCGCGTGCACTCTGCGGCAGAAGGGGAAAACCTCCGCAGGTACCAGCAGCGCTGCCCACGATGGCAAAGGCCAGGATGGGGAGCCCTTGGCCTGGCCCCGCCCGGGGTGGGGGTGGGGGGGAGCCATTCAGAGCAGGGCCACTGCCAGCCCACCGCCCAATAAGGACTGGCCCCTGGGTCTCTCCTTCCTGGCTTCCTCTCCTCTCCTCCACATCCTTCATCGCAGCCAGATTTTCACTAAGCATCAATACTAAACACATCCTGTCTCTCCCCGCTCCTCTCAGTCTTCCTCTCTCCACCCCCTCAAGAAGCCACAACAGAGAGCTCAGGATCCTTGCTTGTGTGCGGCACTCACTAGTCTGAGAGAATTCACAGTGCTGCCTCCTTTGGAGTGCCGGTCACTGCACTGCCCCGGGCTCCAGCCCTTCCTGGCCACCATTTCTCATATGCGGCCTCTCCCCACTAGAATACAAGCAGGGAGGGCTTTTTCTCTTACACCCTAAACTTAGTACAGTACTTGGTGCTTGATAAACATGTGCTAAATTCTTTTTTATTCATTCCCTTGGTCTTGAATAAAGCTTGGTTTCTGTCCTTAAGTTTAAAAACATTTAAATGAAATGCTTTAAGAACCAGGAGAGCAATTCCTACAATTTATGAAAATACTGTAGCGACAACTTGGAGAGACTGAAGACCTCTGACCAACTCAAGAGAAGCAGCTCCAGGTCCACAGGACTCAGAATGAAGTCTGCTCCCAGGCTGCAGACCAGGACAGCGGGCTGGCTGCAGAGAAGTGACTAACGCAGCGAGCTGGTTTGCCTGCCCACATACTTGTAACGGGCTGCGTTTTCCTTGCTTTCTCAATGGGTGGGAGGGAGAGAATTAGGAACTTAAAGTAAAAAGGAAATGAAAAACTAAATAAATGCTTTCTATTTATCTTTAAGTAAAAAAACTAAGTTGAATTTTTAAAAACCACACCCCCTGACAAGTGTTTTATCTCTTCCCCTGGGTCAGTAGTTTTTCATGGTGGATGGGAGAAGATCAGCCACAACTGGCTGAAACAGTCTGAAATCTTCACTGTAATGAAATCAGTCATGAAGGGCAGTGTGTCTGAATACTGAAAATGAGGAAATACGAAAAGGGATTGTTACCACTAGCCACCTAGTAGGTTCAATCCGTAAATCCTTACCTTGAATCCATCCTTCTTGTTTTTCTCCAAACCTGACCACTCTCCAGGCTGAAAATGTATTTTAAAAGAAATATAAGTATCTCATAAGAACAGTGGCTCCCCATGCTGCTCAGCCCAGGTTCCAAGGTAGAAGAGCGTCACACTGGGGCACCGTGACCGCGTACCCGCTTAATGTCTTCGATGCACTTAATGATGTAACTTCTCTTGATGGCTTCCTTCACTGCATAGGCATCACTAAGAATGGTCAGGTGCTCCTCCAAAGCTTGCTGAATGAGGCTGCTGGGCAAGGTTGGAAGATGAGCCAAGTCCCAGAGGACCTCGAGGACCTACAAGGACAGAATACGCATAAGCCCTCCGTGGAGGCAAACCAATGGTCAGAAACACTGTACATCTCTCATGTAAAAATCTGTTTGGTTTCCTGCCTTTCCAGAAGTGGTCTCAAAGCGAGCTTCACGACCAATGCGCCCAATCAGGCTCAACAACTTCTGCCTTACTCGGTCATTTTCTGTCTCCCAGCTCTGTGGGGTGAAAAGAAAAAGACAGGATGAAGTCAAGGTATAAGATACTTTGTGACTATATCCAGTTTCTTAAAAATTGGCATAAGATGGGAAGAGGGAGATTAGAATTATTCCTTCAGACCTCAGTACATCCATTCAATCCAGTCAAGAATACATGACTCTTTGCTGGGGGTGCTCTCAATGGAACAGGCTGCTGGCACAGACAATGACTATGGAGGCAGGCTGGGGTCGGCCCTCACCTCCACTACTACCCATGTGACATCAGGGAAGTCACTGAACCTTCCTGGGTCCCAGTGTCCTCCTCTGTCAAATAAAGAGATGGGACTAGAGGGCCTGCTAGGTCCATCCCAGCTCTGAGTCTTAAGATTTTGATTCTTGGGTTTGTACTGTATTAAGTGGCCACTGAAGTTCCTTCAGATTCTAAAATTCTGTGACAGAATAATTTGTCACAGGATCAGAACACTTTCCTTAAATCAAAATCCACCCCCACCCCTCACCCCAGGCCTCCACTGCCACGCACACACCTTCTGGATGAGAACAAAGAGATGATTCAGCTGATCGGAGCTGAACTTCACAGCGGCTGCAGCGATGATGGTGTGGATGTTCTCAATTACAGTAGATGACTGTCCTGCCTGAAAGAGGAAGGGGGAAGGATCACTGTACAGTGGAGTTCTCTGAACCTGCTCTCTAAAAGTAGTCAAACACACACAAAGATCAAATCATACTAGCATTAATTACCAAGACCGCTATAACTAGTAATTATCAATACATATTAACTTTTTATTTAAATAATTTTAGATTTAAGAAAATGGGATGAAAAGAAAGATCATGAACTCATTTTGTGTGTGCCAAAAGGAGCCCTAAATGCCACGTGTTCCCAATTGTTAATTACTGTATTTATATAATGCTTGGAAATTCTGAAAACTGCTTTGCGAGAATGATTTCATGGGCTCCTCCTAACAGCCTTGTGAGGATGGTTGTCCCCATTTAACAGATAAGAAAATGGAGGCTCCTGAAGGCAGGATTCAGAAAGCTTTCCTGAAGCCCAGTCTCACACTCTGTCCATGAGATGGAATAGTGAGGCCAATGCTCACTGGATGCCTTGGCTTTCCTGGGTTCGTGCCCAGGCCCAAAGAGCGCCAGGGGGTACCATGTGTCAGGTGGGCCACGCCATGCTAACCCCAAACTCCACCGTCCCTCAGAACCCCCCAGCAGAGGGGTCCACAACCTCCCCCCAAGAGCTCTGAGAAGAGCAGCAGCTAAGGGAGAATGACAGAGGTGGGAGGGCGGTGGTGAAGGTGGCACCGATGACAGATCACACAAAACAGGGAGACTGCCTTGGTGAGAAAAAGTTCCCTCTGAGCCTGCTGGCAGTGTGCAGGGGGTGAGGATGGAAGGCAGTCTCCACTGTCAGGGGATGTAGAAAGAACGGCTAGGGCTGGAGGGAGAGGACGAGCAGGAGGCCCAGGTGGTCAGCACACACCCGTCATGGCACAAGCACCTGACGAGGTTGTGGCCGTCAGAGGGCAATGGAGTGGAAGTGCAGGCAAAGGGAGCAGAGAGATGTCAGAGGAGACCTATCCAATCCAAAGGGCTATGGACCAAGGGGCGGCTAGGGGGCGCCACAGTGCACAGAGTCAGGAAGACTCCTCTTCCTCAGTTCAAATCCAGCCCCACTTACTAGCAGTGTGACCCTGGGCAAGTCACTGTGCCCTGTTTGTCTCAATTTCCTCATCTGTAAAATGAGCCAGAGAAAAAAATGGCAAACCACTCCAGTGTTTGACCAGGAAAGCCTCAAATGTGTCACAGAGGGCTGAACACAACTGAAATGGCTTCAAAACCTCCTATTTTCTGATCATGCCCTTTTTGACCCAAGACTTCCATTACTAGAGCTGTATCCTTAAAATAAATTCTAAAAAAGGACATAGCTGTGCAAAAATATTTAGATACTTTATTTGTAACAGCCCCCCCAAAAGCAAGTAATTATACATCCAATAACTTGAGAATGGCTGAATTAAATTATGCCATATTACTACAATAAAAAATCATGGTAATATAAAAGAACAAAACAAAAACCTAAAAAAACATGATGTCCACAGAAAAGGTCTATACAAAGTACTATCGATGTTGACAAACATAAACAGAAAACAGACCCAACAGCCAGAACACTCAACAAGTGTGTACAGAAAGAGACAGAAAAAGGGAGGTTAAAGGTTCTCTGTGAACGTGTCTGATTTTACTATATTAAATACAGAGACATTCTTTATTTTGCATATATATTTGTTTCTGCTAATGCCAATACTGAAGTTATTATAAAACAGTTTTTGAAAAAAGATTTGAGGAATGTTTAGATCACATTTACCTGAGAAATTATTTGAATTCCTTCCCTTCTCTTACCAGATAAATCAAATTAGTTATCAAAACATGCCAATTCTACCTCTGCTCTGCCACTGCAGCCAAGTGAAAAGTGTCTATGCACAGCTCAACATCTTTGTTTCAAACCTAGTCCTACCCACTTCCAGTCCCTGGTGACCTTCCTTGCACTTTGAACCTCCTTCATGTTTGCACTCATTCAGCACTTAATAACTGGGTAATATGTTGAGCTCCACCTTCTGAAATACTATGATAAAACCCACTTCATAAACACACATGCATGCACTTATAATACACATCAGTAATCACACGTGGACAGTCAAGACTATCTTAACAGCCACTTGGGTGGCCTTATGGGATCCTGGCTCTTCCTTACCAGAGGTTATCTGTCAGGGCAAGATGCCCTACCTTCCCCTCTCAAAAAAAAAAAAAAATTTATTTTTTCCCTTGAAGTCCTCCAGATTAATTTTATTTTGTTAAACTCTAAAATGTAAGGTTTGGTATGGCACACAATCTGCAAATTAGGAACTTTTGCCATTTTATTATTATGCTAATAACAACCCCACCACAAACATGGAATATCCTTCCTTTCTGACTGTTATTTGTAATATTCAGAAACAATGATTTTCGTGAGTTCCCTTTATATCTATTACTTTAGTGTCTCCTCTTTCGAGTTAATTTTTGTCATGGACTCCCCCCAGGACGTTGGAAGTAAATCACGTCTCACCTCCTGAGAATGTGCTGCCTCTTTTCTTTTTTTTTTTTTTTGGGGGGGGAGGAAAACAATGATTACTTTTCTTGTCCCACTGCTACATCCCCCAAACTACAGCCAATGACAGTGGTGACAAGGGAGCTCCCTTCCCTGTTTCCACTGGCTTTCTGGCCCCTCTCTGATGACTCAGGTCACTGCTCAGTTTCAGATGGTTTGTGAACCACATTAAGGAGACTCCTACATCTACAGATAAAATCATGGCTTTTCCTCGGCTCTGTGGGAGAGGCAGCCTGGCACAGTGGACAAAGAGCGAGCCTTAAAGTCCTGCCTCAAGAGTGGCCCTGGCGAGGGCCTTTGCCTCTGCGTGTGCTGGGCCGCCATGATGGCAAGGTGCATCAGGAGCGCAGCCCCCGTGTGGGAGGGGAGTCCCTAACATCCATTCTCCCTTCTCCTGTCTGTGACTCGCCTGCTTTCCCCCTCCCCACCCCAAGGAGCCCCTGTGCTTCTGAAGGGCAGCACCATCTGAGTCTGCTTCACCAGAGTGGAGGAGATGTATTAGCTTCGCCTATGTGACTGAGCGAGGGGAAGGGAAGGAAAGAGAGAATGGACAGAAAAGTGCTTACTATGCACAAAGAATGAAGGCTGTTGGCCCCCGGGATTCATTGGGGCCAGCCCTCCAAAGACAAGCTGTGGAAGGGCTATGACCAGCCTCACAGAGGAAGCAGCTCCTTCAGTAAAAAACACAGATCTATGAAAAGTATCAGTTACTAGACATACACAAGAAAGAAGGGCTGCTATTAGCGCCAGACTAGGAATAGACTCTGGACTCTGGTAGCACCGAACAACTCCCAAGGAACAGACACATCCAGTCCTATCCTCAGAAGACCAACGTGCTCAGTGTCCAATGAGGCAGCCTGGAAATCTCTAACAGCAATGACTTTTATGAGATGCTGAGACGAGCTATTGGCAGAGTGACTTCTGTGTTAACTAAGAGGGGATGGGAATGAGAGGCAAGGAAAGAAGAGTTAAATGTATTTGAAAGAAATACCATTAAGGGCACAAGCTGAAATACATTTTCTTGTCAAGTTAGTAGTTGTTTCTCCAAACACTGGTGAGGTGGCAACAGAGTTAAAATTTAACTTTGAATGCATATTAGTGACTTGGAAAATTAATTCTGACTGCTACTTACGTAAGTCTATGACAGCTTTTCCTAAGAATAATTTAAATACAGATAGTATCAAACTAAATCCCATTCCCATCTATTCTCTGTAACAAAGTTGAATTTCAAACAAAAGTCAAGACAACAGAGCTCTCATGAAACTCTCATTAAATAAAACACCAGTGCTGTGTTTTAGTTGGGGTGGGGAAAGGGGAAAGGCTGATGATGTTGGACAGGAGGAGCTAGTAACAGGAAAAAGGAGAAATGGTTTGAAACTGACCAAACTGGTCAAAAAACCTGAGGAGTTTCTCAACCTTTTAGGTGGGGTCCAAAATCCCGTACAGCCTCTATTTTTTTCTATGAAAAGGCAAGAAAGCGGATCAATGACAGCAAATCAGAGGAATGTGAGAGCACAATTTGAACCCCTCAGAGCCTAAGCCAAGTCATATCGGGTCTGAGAAGTCTGGGCTTCTCTGCTCCCCAGCTCTCAAAAACATCTAAAGGGTCTGCACAAACAGCTGGTATACAGGCAGTTAGCCACAACTCCAGGGTTCCACAAACATATTTCAGCTTACCACAGCAACTTCAAGGCCATTTTGGCCATTTTCCAACTGAGTTATGCTTGAAAATCATCTTCAAGTAAACACTTTATAGTATGACGAACAAACGTGTCTAAGAAGGTGATGAAATACAGCTTCTCTGTAGGATAAGGTAAAATGATGCAGGACAGCGTTGCAGCTGACTATCCCCCATTTCATAAATCATGAATTTTGCAATACACCACGTACATACATAAATACAACATATTACTGAAGCACAGAGTGGAAAGGACTGCAATGCTGTAGTTTCAACACGACACCAGGAGAGAATGAAAATAGCCCTTACCTGTATTCTCCAAATTTTTGTGAGCTCATCTAAAGACAATTTACTGCCCAGTAGTTCAATAATTCCTTTTATGCGATCACAGTATTGCGCTTGATCAATATTACCTAACAGAGGAAACAGCACAAAAGAGATGCTCACCACTTTGCTCTCTAACTGCAATTTTAATTCAAGCCAATATCAATTTGCCATTTCATTTAAAGCCTAAGACATTCAAAGTAGCAGTTTACATTTTATGAAAATGCTTACCTTCCAATGCGATTGACAGAACAGAGTTCTCAACTAGCCAATCTAACAATCGGTCTGTATCTATCGCATTCTTCACAGATTTGGATAAAGTGCTGTCTTCTATTAGTTTGGTTACCTAATAAGAGAGTATTGTGGCTGAAATCTAAATGCTGTTAGGAATATTTCAAAAATCCCTCCAAATAAACCAAATGTGTTCAAGTGGCATAATTTGTGACTTGTACAAAGCCAGCAAAATGGAACATGGACCAGCAGTAGTAAAAGCATCTCACAAAGCACTGACAGCCAGTTACTAAAAATGAAGACAACTTTAAGAAGGGTCATTTCAAACAGAGAATGAGTTTTCTATGTTTAATTGGGTGACAAGCAATGAGAAATTCACTTTTAGCATTAAGTATCTTTCCAAATTTTCCAATTTTAAGAAGATAAAAATTATTTGAAAATGTAGACACTTCTTTCAAAACATTTTAAGAACATTCATTCTTTCCCCATTTGTTGAGACTCTATTTTAAAAGCAAAGCTTCACAAGTTCTGGCCAGGATGCTGAATTGTATACTTTCTCCAAACTTGGAGTTTTCTTATTCATCGGAATGAAATAGCTAAAAATGGGAGGATGATCTCTCTACTATTTTTGACTGCTAAAAATAAAAACAAAACTATTAAATCCTGTAGAAGGCAGGCTTAAAAATAGCAAGACAAAAGCCTCCTGTGGCCAGCGGCAGTGCAAATGAGAAGGTCTGAAAGAAAATGTAGGAGGCAGGAGAGATGACAGAGAATGTGGTAGAGGGTGCAGCAGTAACACTGGTGCGTGGTACCAGGGGAGAGGATGTGTCCTTTGGACATTTTCATCAGACCAAGATTTCAAACATTTTGCTTCTGCCCGAAGTACATTAACATCTTAGAAAAAAACAAAAAACCATCAGCTGGCCACAGAACCCAAAGAGCTTGTCCAACACCCCATCTTTCAGAGGAGGAAACTAAGTCACAGAAAGGCGAGACCCGAGACCTTCTGACTCCAAATGCAGAGGCCTTTGGTCTCTTTGCCCTCTACCAACTGCACTGTTTTTAAGGCAGAGAACACTACTCCTTCAGTTGACAGCTAAGTCCATGCAGTTCTGTTCAACACAGAAATGACTGTGTCATTCCAGAACATGGAGGAGCACTGTCCCGTAACCGCCCGAGATGAGTGGGATGTGTGTGTGCACCAACAGTGCCCAAGTGGCAGCTCTGACAGGAGCCTTCCCTGCAGTGGGCGCACCACCCACCAATGCCCCAGAGCCTCCTCTCCCCCGGGGCCCCCAAGCCTCTCCACCTACCTCCCCGAGGAGGCTCACAGCTCTGCTGTGTGTTGTCTCCCTTGCTCTTTGAGAGGCTGATTCATTTTTCTCTTTGTTTTCTTAACCTTTACCCTGATACCTGGCACACAGCTAATCAACCAAAAATGTTTTTCCATTTCATTCTAAAGAGAACCAGACTTAGATAAAGAAGATACTGAGCCCTGACGCTTCACTAGCTGTGTGACCCTGAACGAGACATACCTTCTGGTAGCCTCAGCTCCTTCTTTGTTAAATACCTGCTCCCTAGCTCAAGGACTATGTGTACATGACAACTTTTACTATTGAAGGAAGACCCTGTTAACTGGACTGTCTAAACAAAGGAGTACATTAGTGGATTCAAGTGGAAGGGATCTCATACCCTCATTTGAGGGGAGAAGCTGAACCCCAGAAAGATGACGTGACTTGTCAAAGACCACAGATGTCAACTCCCGAGCCAGCCTAGAATCCGAGCCCTTTGGCTTCACCCTTGGACAATTCCTAGCCATGCGCCACCCCCTGCCCCCCACAAGCATTTTCACAGGACTGAAGGATGTGGGGCTTGGAAGGATAATGAGGATCATTTAGAAGAGCCCCTCATTTTGTCAGACAAAGCACGGGAACGGTGAATGTGAGGAACCCAGAGAAATACTAGTGAGGCGGGCAGCAAGTCAGAGTAAAGAACACAAGCAGAAAGCTGGGCCATGAGACACGGAGAGTGACCCGGACAGCCGGGCGCACACATGGTGCTGAGCGCTCCCTGGACTGACCATCTGGCCAAGCCCATTCTCTGTGTCACAAGGAAAAGAGGGTGTGTGAGTGTGTGAGTGTGAGTGTGTGTGAGTGTGTGTGTGAGTGTGTGTGTGTGGGGGGGGCGCCCAATGGTCAGTATTTGGAAATGACAGTAACAGACAAACAAAAGGCCATCAATAGAGTGCACTCAGACCCTGGATGTGTGTGTGCACACGTGCACACACATGTACGTACACACACACACACGCACACACACACACCACCGTGCATAGAGATGAACAACCAACATCATCTGCAGGCCTCTTGCCATATCCTCAGACCTTTTCAACAGACCACTCTGCTTTAAGTCTCTTCTGGAGAATTTTCCCAACTGAAAAAGCCGCCAGCGCTCACCTCTTTGAGGGAATTCATCTTGGCGCTGAAATGGGGCGACTTGAGCATGCGCAGCAGAATGTCCAGCCGCAGGTCATCCACCACCATCACCAGGTCGGGTTGGAAGCGCATACAGAACAGCTTAATGGCGGACAGGAGCTCGGGAATGCTCACCAGCCTCTAGATGAGAACCGTGAAAAAGCCATCACAAAGACTTCCCGGCAAGACTGAAGACACAGCGCCAGAACTGACCACACTATGTGCACGCCCCACCGCCCCCCATGGAGCCAAGGGCAGCAGAGGGGCCCGCCGCAGGACTCTGGGAGGAGACACGGCTGAGCTGGGCAGCACCAGTGCAGGGGAAGGGCTACCAGAGTCCCCAGAGGAGGCACAGAAAGCCTAGACGAGGTGGTGGCAGGAGGCAGCAGGCCCCTGGAGGGCAGCGAATGATCCAGTTTGGCCAGAATATAAAAAGGGCAGGAGGATTCCATAAGGAGACAGGGAAGGATAGGAGTCAAAAAGTATTTATTAAGCATCCATTACATGCCAGGCGCTGCGCTAATGAGGCACTAGGGATACCAAGCAAGGAGGGGAAATGCTCCTCTTCTCCAGGAGCTCAGAGTCCACGGGGCAGACAACATTCAAACAAGACACAGATGAGCTCAAATGGTGATAGCGGGAGGCACTAGAAGCAGGACCGGGGGATTTCTGTCAGAAATGAGGAGGCTGAGATGAGGGGGAGAGAGCTGAGGGTCAGTGCAAAGATCCAGAGTCAGGTGATGGGGAGCTGTGTTTGAGGTACAGCAAAGCCAGAAGCTTGGCTGAACAGCAGAGCACAGGGAGGGGAGCAAAGTATGAGAAGACCAGAAAGGCAGGAAGGGTTTTACGAGCAGAGAGAAGATTCTCTGCGTGGCCCCAGAGAGTTTCCTGAAGGAGAAGTCCATCTGGTCAGACAGCAGAGGGTGGAGGCTGCAGCCGGTGCACTAGTGCGAGGGCTGAGGGCCTGCATGGGGCTGGCACCGCCCTGAACCAGGTTATAGAGTGAAGGATGATGGGAGGAGCTGAACACCTCAGGAAATTACTGAAACTGTCCAGCGAGGTCCCACAAGGGCCCAGGCAAGGATGGTGGTCATGGGAACCATGAGGGGAGGGTGAAAAGGAGTCCTGTTCCATGGCAAGAAGCTCTATTCCTACAATAAAGTGACCGGCACTTCACGTGATTCTGCACCACAAGTATACGGATCAGGGGGACGGTGACTGAAGAGCTGGACGCTGCCAGAGTCTTCAGATAATATAAACCTGGCTATCGAAACAACGCCTCAAGACT
>NW_027185850.1:21084732-21121477 GCF_028583685.1 Petaurus breviceps papuanus | reverse complement strand
GTCTTCAGATAATATAAACCTGGCTATCGAAACAACGCCTCAAGACTTACCACAGAGCCAGATTAATTTCACTAATAGGAAAAATCAACACGTTCTTTTTAAAACAGAAAGAATAGACACAGATAGCACTTCCTGAGAAATCTATCTTCAGTCTCATGATCGGAGTGAACATGGAGATGACATTTCAAAAGTAAACATCAGTCAGTTGTGAAACCAGGGTTAAGTTTCAACTGCCCTGACATCCATCCACCTGCGCAGGGGGAAACTCCCCAGGGTCTCACGACTTACCTTGTCCTTCAGGTCCTTCTCTTCCACACTCTGCACGTACTTGATCATCTTGTGGATGACCGGATCGAGCATTGGCTGTGAAGAGAACAGCACAGCGGGATATACACACGCTCTCAATCAGGAAGGAACAGACCTAACCTGTCGGCTGCCTCTGACAGAAGAGGAGATGCCAGGGAACAGCCAGACACCACCATCCTTAGGTGTGGAACTTGGGAAAAGCCATTCAAACTCCGGGCTTCACTTTCCTCATATTAACTCACATGCAAAGGGACGAGGGGGACAAGTTCTTCAAATTAACCACATCCAAACGATCTAGTTTTCAAATTAATAAATAGGATTTAGGATCAGTTGCCCTTTGAATTGAGCACTCTTCTAAGAAACCCAAGAGCAGCTGCTTTATCGCTCTCAGGACTAGCATCCCTCCTTCTTAAGCATGCCGTCCTTTCTTGGCTCGTCTGGGTGTCCATGTGTTGGGTTTACCTGCACGACCGAGGAGTTGAGGTACTCTGCACACACCCCCAGAGGCTGGACTAGCGCAGAGACGGCCTGGAAGGAAGGACAGCAGACACTCAGAGATGAGGCGGGGCTCTCCTCCAGGAGGAAGAGACACTGCCCTGTGCTTTTCATTTTGTCTCACATAATTCCAGTTAAGACATGGAAACAAACTCACTGGGCACCACAGTCACTCCCTTTCAATTCTTATTAATGACAGACCAAACAAAAATGACAGCTGTCAGCCATGAAGGGAGCAGGATGAACGGCTGAGCTCAACTCTCCAAGCCCAGAGGACGGAAAGCTCATCAGCACATTCAGCAACTCGAGGGGAGCCCCAAGTTCCTCTACACTGGTTCACACATGAGGAGCTGAAATGTGAGGAGTGAAATGAATTCCGAGGTTTCGATGCCACCTCCTGCAGGAAGCCCTCCTGACTCTCCCAGCTGCAAATTTCTTCCCTTCTAAGGTGACCTTCCATCCACTCTGTGTTTTTCTTGTATGATCTAATTCATATGGGCTGTCTCACTCATTAGAATGTAAGCTTCTTGAGGACAGGGATTAATTTACACAGAACTAGAACTGTGACCTGAACATAAATCATACAGCTTTATTCACTAACAAACCACCCGCCAGATAAAAGTCCAGCTTGTAAGGCCCATCTCTTTACGTCTTCACTGCGTCAGGAATACCCACCCCTGTCCATCTAATACTCCAGGTTAATAACCTCAGCATTAAACTCGGTGCCTTGTTCTCCACACGTTCACACATTGTATTGGTTGCCTGATTTTGTCTTTTTCTACCTATCAGCAACCTCTGGCCTGATCAGACACTAACAATTCTAAGAAATAACAGATTATGGTGGCCACCAGAGTGTCCCAGTATGTGAGCCTTGCTCCCCACTCGCTACAGTGTGCACCCTCAGAACCCTGGGGTAACTTGTCTGTAAGGCAGGACATGAACGACCCAAGCAAGCAAAAGCAAGCCCCCCCCCAACCCTCTTTTAGAAAGTCTTTCCAGCACAGATATAAAACACACCGGCATGGCCAGACCGCTCACCCAGTCCCCAGAGCTGACAGTAACTTGGAAAAAACTGTTTAGATTCAGATGGGAAGGAAATCTGTAGCATTAACAAAAGAACAAAGGGAAACCTCTCCTCTTTAAGTTGCGCCTAAAGCCAGGGGCCTTTCTGCTCTTATCAGGAACTGTTTACAGCTCCCATCTTACACCCCCCCCCCACCCCCTGAAAGGCCTTCTGAAACGCTCCATGTCCCCAGAGCTGCGCCAGGCATACCTGTACATGTCCACCTATGTGTAATCTTTCTCTTAAGGGATAACTCTGTGATCCCTACAGGGACAGGAGACTTCTACAACCCTGTCTGAAAAGCTGGCATCTTGCCCTGACAGATAACCTCTGGTAAGGAAGAGCCAGGATCCCATAAGGCCACCCAAGTGGCTGTTAAGATAGTCTTGACTGTCCACGTGTGATTACTGATGTGTATTATAAGTGCATGCATGTGTGTTTATGAAAATGTGACAATCACAAAACACAAAACACCCAGGTTTGCATCTCAGCCCTGCCATGGACTCCTTATGTGATCTCCAACAAAGCACCAAGCCTTTCTGGGTCTGGATCAATCTCTACCCTTCATTACCCTTCAGTGGTTGCTGTGACCAATGAGAGAACAGATTCTAAAGTAATCACCAGACGCTCAAGGCAGGAAGCAAGCTAAAAATGCCACCAGATCACCCAACACATCCTGGACCCCCAACACACTTGAAGAGATTTCTGGGTGGACCTTGCAGAACTAGTTTATAAATGAACATCTCAAGTCAAACCTAAACTCCAAGAAACTGTTTCTTCACATAGACCAGTTCTTTACTGACTTTAAATGGAGGGAAGTTCTCCAAAGGAGTGTACGTAATGGCTTAACTTACCCCGAGTTCTATATCTTCTGAATGAAGTTTAGATTGAATTGCTGCAAATCCACCCAATTCACCAAACTAACAAGAAAACATGAACAAGTTAATTATTAGTATATTGCATTGGGAAGCACAGGACTTTAAGCCAACAGTTTATTAATTTGGTCTTTAGTAATTTGGCTTGAGAGTTTTGAGCACAAGAAAAGTTTTTAATTCTTAAATTCATTCATATAATTCAGTCATGTACTGGAGTATACATAAATTAAGGTGCTCAAGTCCTAGAACTGACAGTAATTTCACATAAACTGTTCACATCCAAACGGAGAGGAGATTTACAGCATTAACAAAAAGAGGAGAAAGGCCAGAGGGAACAGCACTCCACCTTCAGCTGTTTCACGTATCAAGATCTGATTTTCTTGTGAGGCTGCTCTTTTTAGAATAAAGACCTTCACTGCGTTTTAAAAATAAAAACGACTCCCTTCCCCCATCTCACCCCCTGCAAAAAAAAACAAACAAACCAAAACAACCCACAGTGAAAATTACTTACCCTATTAACCAAATCCACAAGCCATCCATGCGGTTCCTGTGAGAAAATGAAAAGCTAAATTAGACACACACACACACACACACACACACACACACACACCCACACACATACACACACCCCCACACACACACACACCCCCTCCCTTGTCTATCAAAATCTTCTTCCTGAATGTATGCCAGAGGTTCAGCTAGATGGCACCAGTCACATACATGGCAGATGACACAGGCATATCAGTTACTGCATTTGTAAAATCTATAAAGTTCATTAGAACGGAATCTTCTGTGGGTTTCAGCCATCACATAAGTACAGCTGACAAGAAATGCCAGGAGATGGTATTCGTGAGGTTTTTTGGTCTAATCTCTCTAGATAAGTGATATACAGAATTTGAGATTAAGCTTCTTTTCTAAATCTACTTTTCTAAGTTCTCATTCAGATATGCCATTTATCTTCTATTGGATTAAAAGGTCAGTGGTACCCCTCACCAAAAGTACCATTCTCTAGTTGTATTCCACTCA
Source organism: Petaurus breviceps papuanus (assembly GCF_028583685.1). Classification (NCBI taxonomy): domain Eukaryota; kingdom Metazoa; phylum Chordata; class Mammalia; order Diprotodontia; family Petauridae; genus Petaurus; species Petaurus breviceps. The sequence continues at coordinate 21,117,712 of NW_027185850.1, read as the reverse complement.
TTTTTACAATTTAAAAATTATTTCTAATAAGAGCCCCCCAGTTAATTATGAAAATATTCAACTGAAGACAGGATATAAAAAGGTCATATAAGCAGCATCTAGATGAAACAGTACCAAGAGTTCACTGACCCGACTTTAATTTACTCTTCTTAGAAGCAAAAGAGATCTAACAATTTATTAAGTGGCTACATGTTTAAATAAGTGTGCTGGGAATTCTTTTATGTGTAAGAGCTTGAAAAGGCTCACTGAGGAAGGAGAGAAGAAAGGATAAGAAGCCAGAATCCAAGTGTGTTTATAAGAGACATATTTGAAACAGAAAGTCACACACAGAGTTAAAATACAGGGTTGGAGCAGAATCGATTACATTTTAGATGAAGTTAAAAAAAAAAGGCAGGGGTTGCAATCATGATCAAAGTAAAAGTAAAACCAGACCTAATTTGAAGAGATAAACAGGGAAATGAAATTTTGGTAAAATAAGGAACCACAGAGAATGAATTAAAATCAATACTGAACATACATAGTATCCGAATTTTGAACAGTAAAGTTAAACCAAGAAAATACAGAGACAAAACTATACTAGTAGGGGATCTTAATTTACCCCTTTAAGATCAAGATAAACTTAACCACAAAATAGATAAAAAAAAAATTAAGGACCCGAATAGAATTATAGAAAAGCTAGCTATATTAGCCCTCTGGAGAATGCTGAATGGGAGCTGAAAGGAGAATACCCATTCCTCAACTGTACATGGAGCCTTCACAAAAATAACTGTGTATCAGGGCATAAAAACCTCACAAATGCAGAAAAGCAGAAATGTTAAAGAGCGTCCTTCACAGACCATAATGCAGTAAAAAATTACATTCAATAAAGAGTCTCTGAAGTATAGACTAAAAATTAATAAGGAACTAAATAACCTATCCTGAAAAATTAGTGGGCTGAAGAACAAATCATAGAAACAATCAACAATTTCACTGAAGGTAATAAAAATGAGAAAACATGCCAAAATTTAAGCAGGACTTAGGGGAAAATTTATATCCTGAAATGCTTACTTCAAAAAAGAGAAAGAATAGATGAAGGAACTGGGCATGAAACTAAAAAAAACCTAGGGGGAAAATTTAAAAACCCCTAACTAAACAGAAAAATAGAAATCTTGAAAATAAAAAAATTAAAATAATAAGGTTGAAAATTAAGAAAAAAATTCCAAGTAAAAGTTGGAGCTATTTAAAAAAAATCAAATAAACCAAATTACCAATATTAAAAATGAAAAAAGTGAATTCACAAACAATAAAGAGAAAATAAAACCAATGATGTCATTTTCCCAAATATATTCCAATAAATCTGATAAACTAAATGAAATGAATGAATATTCACAAAAATGGAAATCTGCTTAAAAGATGAACAGAATATAAAATAGAATATTTAAATAATCCAATGTTAGAAAAACTGAGCAAACCATAAATGAGCTCCCTAATAAAAAAAATAAAACACTACCCCAAGACTAGAAGAACTTAATGAGAATTCTACCATTTAAAGAAGAAAAACTTTTTTGGGGGAAAAAAAAGGTAAAAAGGAGTCCTATCAAATTCTTTCTACAACACAAATATGGTCTAAAACAGGGAATGCCAAAATGGAGAAAACTACAGACCAATTTCCCTAATTAATATTGAAGAACCATACTAGCAAAGGTTATCACCAAGGTCAGGTACAGGGACAGGCTGGGTCTACCTACACCAGTCACACCATAAGCATAACGGGCCACATCCCCAACAAAACAGCAAAAGCCACATCATTATTAACAGATGCAGAACAGGCATTTCTACATGTTAACCAACAAAACCTGGTAGAAAGAGAAACTCCATTGATTAACTACAGCCGGTGTAAGATACTTGGGATTCCACCTGCCAAGGCACACGGGAACTCCAGGAACACAATGACAAGATACTCTTCACATAAATAAAGGCGTCTAAACTGCTGCAGAATGTTAACTGCTTATGGGGAGACTGAACCAATATAAAAATGAGGATACAAAAGGAGAGAAAAGGCAGTCCCCGCCCTCGAGGAGCTTACAATCTAAGGGGGAAGAGACAACATGCAAACAAATACACACAAAGCAAGATACACAAGGGATCAACAGGAAATAATTCTAGAGCAAGAGCTGTAACTAAGAGGGCTGTTTTGGCTGAGGCTTGAAGGGAGGCCAGGGAGATCAGCAGTGAGAGCAGAGAAAGGGGGAGTCTTGTCTGCCGAGCAGCCAGGAGGCCAGGTCACTGGACTGAAGGATGTGTGGTGGGGAAGGAGGCGTATGAAGGCTGGGAAGGGAGGAGGGGGGCTAGGTTGTGAATCTGATCCTGGAGGCGACAGGACATTATAATGAGAACAATGGCAGTAAAAGTATAATGGATAAACTGCAGCGGGCTGAGTAGGGGAGTGACACAGGCAGATGGAGGATGGAGGACGGACAAGAGCAGGGCAGGGGGAACTGCCAAAGCTGCTGCAGTCATCCAGGTACAAGGTGGTGAGGGTCTGCACAGACATGGCAGCCTCAGGAAAATGAGGACGTAGCGAGAGATGCTGAAAGTCAACAGGCCTTGGCAACAGCTTGTATCGAGGGTGAGAGACCACAGGGAATCTGAACAAGGCTGTGAGCCCGAAGGTCCAGCGAAGGTGCTGCCCTCCAGGGAGGGTAACAGGGGAAAGGTAAGGAATTCCCTTTCAGAGAGGCTGAGGGGGGAACGCGGTTCTAGATTTCAAAAAAGAGAAGAGAATGGAGTCTGCACTCTAGTTACTCCTGTTCTAGAGTGCCCAACTCTTCAGGACCCCACGGGGTTTTCTTACGTTTGCCATTTCCTTCTCCAGAGGATTAAGGCAAATGGAGGTTGAGTGACTTACCCAGGGTCACACAGCTAGTAAGTGTCAAGAGGCCAAATCTGAATTCAGGTCTGACTTCCTGACTCCTAGCCCAGAGCTCTGCCCCTGATTTTACAGATGAGGGCAAAGGGCCCAGAGAGCTATTAACTGAGAGCACAAAGTCAGGCCCCAGGGAAGTCGCAGACCTCAAACTAAAACCAGGCCTCTGCACTCCAGCATCAGCAGATCCTTCCAATTCACTGTGCTGCTTATGTGGGGGAGAAAACAGGCCATTTTTCTGAAGCCTTTCTTGTTCAATGGAAGGGATTCTTATCCCACATTCATAGGAGCTAAAATGGTGGCTGCCTTCTAGTAGGTCTGTCCCCCCTCCCCCCCAGTTGTGTACTGTAGTTTTGCTAAGTAAAAACGACTTCCTATGAAGCCAAAATATTCTACTCAAACAAATGTAAGCATCAAAAACAAAAACAACAAAATGCTAAACTGTTCCAAATGTTTACCCACAGTGTAATGTGTATTTTCTTGTGTATCTTTGCTTTTATTAGACTGTTAAGCTTGTGAGCCTGCCATTTCTTCCACATTGTACAGACTTTACTAAAAAACAGCCCTGGGTCTGAAATGATCATAGATGGCATTTCTACATAGCTTAATGGTCTGCAAACCACCTTACATGCATTTATTTTCTCTGATCCCTCCAAAAGCACGGAGATTGGTAAAGACAACTACAGAAGGGATGCCCTGCTGCTAGGAGAGAAGGGTCTACATCACTCCAGAACTTCTACAGTGATTCTGTGGGTGAAAGAGCCAGCACTCAGGACTCCAGAATCAGCGCTATTTCTTTTTTGCTTTTTGTTGGGGTTAAGTTACTTGCCCAAGGTCACACAGGTAGTAAGTGTTAAGTGTCTGACGCCGGATTTGAACTCAGGTCCTCCTGACTCCAGGGCCGGTGCTCCAGTCACTGTGCCATCGAGCCACCCCATCAGTGTTATTTCTAACACAGCACTGATGCATCCTCAGAGTAAATGCTTCTGTGCTTATGCACTGATAACAAAATAGGATTACTGCCTTTCCTTGCAATCTGGAAAACCTGCACAAAATTTTTTGGCCCTCCCCTTGCAGCAGAGAAGAAGTCTGATTTTGTTTCTTTTATGGGGTGTTTACAGTACCTTACTGTAAAATTTGGTTAGATATTCTATAACACTATACATGTATTTTATGTATTTCTGAGTTTCTAAACTTTTTCTGTGTCATCGGCAGCTTCCGCAAAACTCCCCTAAAATTCCCATTCAATTTCCTATGCCAAGCTGCAATATATGAAAATCAGAATGGGGAAAGTTGCAATGCGGAAGGGATAACTGTATTAGAAGCAAACGTGCGAGTATGTGTGTGTGAGAGAGAGAGAGAGACAGAGACCAGGTCCAGAGTAAGGAGTAATAGTGTAAAGCATCAAGAGATCTTGTTTTAAAGCCTCACAGTGGGAGGGTGAGGAAAGTACTTAAATGAAACATGGATTACTTATTTAATAATTCCAACTCCATCAGAAACAAATAGCGTCACTTTGCTAGGAACAATCATGAGGGCCAAATCCAGGCCAGTGCCTCTTCTGGTACAGCCTACAAACTAAAAACAATTTTAATATTATTAAGTTTTAAAAATAAAAATGCATTAAGATTGTTGAGCTTAAAAGAGGCTAGCACTGGGTAGGATTCAGCCCTCTGAACCAGACTCAGGTGACCATCACAGTTCTTTGATTCCACCAGTTAAATCAGATCAGACTCAATCTAGACGCCACCAGCCTCATATCTGGCAATCAAATAATCACATGAGATTTCAGACACTGTAAAATTCTTCACACACAATGTCACTCAAGAAGAAGGGGAAGAAAAATTGAATTCTTATGTTTTACTAAGTGTTTGCAATATAGAAAATTTCCTATCTTCCACTGCAATTGTCTATAATGAGATGAGAAAGACCTCAGCCTACCTTTTGGAAAGCAGATACAGGTGAGATGGCAAACATATTTCCTTCTCCAAAAATCTCAGCCCAATTTCTTTGAGATACTTTCATCCGGTTTTTAAAATGGTATTCATTATCAGGATTGAAAGCCTGGATATAAAGAAAACACAGAAACATGACTACTGCTTATTTCTATGGCAGCACATGTTGGATTTAGAGAAGAGGTTAAAACTATTTCCCTAGAAGGCCTACATTAGTGTAATTACTGCAAGAAAAGATAGGGAATTTATTTTCTGGCTACAACAAAAACATGAGGAATACAAACTCATGTAAATGTCTTTAATCTTTTCTATCTTCCTGTGTAGGTAGGAAGAGCAGAAGCCAAGAGGATCCAAAGTCTGGTTTCTACTATTGTTTAAAAAAAAAAAAAAAGAGTGAGGGAACCAGACTCCGGATAGGAAATATCATATGGGAGTGGGAGGGAGAGATAGGAGCCGGCCTCCCTCCCTGCTGCCACTATGAGCCCAAGTGTCACTATCAAACTGTCAGTGTGTGTGTGTGTGTGTGTGTGTGTGTGTGTGACCACTAACCTTGGGAAGTAAGTGCTATTATTACCCACGCTGTACTGATGAGGAAACTGAGTCTAAGGAGAGTTTGGTGACTTGCCCCAGGTCCCCCAGCTGCTAAGTGTTTGAGGCACTCTGAATTCCACTAATCTACGCTCTGCACGTGCCACCAGCATCCTAGCTTGGCTCCTACAACACAGGAGAGGCTTCAAATACAGGCCACACAGAATCTGCCTTCAGGGTGCATCAGCCACCACAAGGCCGGGATGAAAAGGGTGGTTTGCTGGTTCATGGGCAATGCCAGGCAGCGTCACCCACCAAGCTCCTGAGTTCACCAACCCAAAGGCCAGGCTGGTGAGCTGTGCTGGGAGTCTGTCCTGCTCTGATGGGTCCTAGTCTTAATAGGACTGACCCCTTTAGATACATTGGCCCAGGGGCTGCCAGCAATTTGTACCTCCACTGACCCCTTCCTGTGCTTAATTCTCCAAAATGACCAACAGTAAATCGTTTTCATCACTACTGCTTGAATGCTAGGTTCCTTTCTATCTTCTTCATTTTACCCTTGATCTCCCCTATAGAATCTGGGGTGGCCATGGGACCTTCTTTCCCCTTTCCCCAAACCCGATGAAAGAAGCTCTCACAAAAGCTAGGTGCCAGCCCAACTGCCATCTTGCTTTTCTTCCCCCCTCCTACATTATGGGCTCCAAGATGGTGCAGTCCCATGTCCACAAAGGGCCAATAATGACCACAGCAGGAAACAGCTTTGTCTTAAATGAAGAACTGGACCCTTTGCCTTGCTGGTGGGGTCTGCCTTGGGTATGATCAAGGAAGCATGACATGCTCCAATGGGGGCAGAAGAGACAGAGACCATGCCTACAGGTCCAAAGTTGGCACTGACTGGACTTGGAGAGATCTTTCCCCCAGTTTCTCCCTCATGCTCCCTTTATGGGCTAGATTATTTTTTCTCTTAAGGACTATACCTTAAACCCAGATCACACTGGTTCTCATAGATTGGCCAACAAAAGGTCCCAGCCCAGGCCACACCTGGTCTTTGTTTGGCCCTGACTGACTCAGAGTGTGCAAATAGCAACCAGTCTCTGTTTTGGCTAAAAACCTCCATCTTCCCCTCCCAGACTGATTTCTTTTTGGCTAGGTAAGAGGCCATTCTCTGCCTCATTTCTTACCCAGCCTTAATCACTGAATGGGTGCTACTTCAGTCAAACAGACCTGGGAAAGATGTTGGCTCACAGAGGCCAAGGCCCCCACTGCATCGGGGGCTGTCTCCTGTTGCCCTGATCTGGACCTTGCCACTGGGCCCAGATGGAGAGAGTGAAGCTGATAACTTGCACAGCCCTCCCTCACTTACATCCAATTCCCTTGCAGGTCACGACATCAACTCCCCGGTACCATGGGTGTCCTCCAGAAGGAAGGACAAGCAGCCATCACCACCACCACCATCACGATGCCCTGTGGCTCCCCTCGCCTTCTCTCTGATTCCTTTTGAATTCTCTAATCATGGAGCTGATCCTACCTAATCTCAGGGACACCCAAAAAGTCCTCTTTGCCTCTGTGTGCTCAGAGTTTTGGACACCCGGCGCTACAGGCTTTACTGCTGACTTTCTGGTCATCTTCAATGCCTTGTTTACTCCCACTGCTTCTAGTCTCTGAAATCTGACTCCGTAGAGAGACCTAGAGAGCTTTCACTCTCTGCTTAGTTTGATTCAATCAGAAGGTATTTAAGAATCAAAGCTGAAGAACCACCGGCTGAGATACAGTACCATTGTGAGCACGCCCAGGAGACCGATGGGAACCGGGTCTTGCTTGACCCGCTCTGCAGCCAGATCAACCAACAGCATCAGCATGTTGTAGATGCCCTCGTGGATTTCTGTGCCCCACTTGTGAACTGCACTGGAAGTCAGTAACTGCAGGAAAAGAGAACACATTTTAGAGCTTAGAGTGAAGAGAAAGGCCATGCTTTCTACATGCAGGACTCACTAAATCCAGTGTGAGACGTGTGTGTGTGTGTGTGTATGTGATACTGACTCCATGGACACATGCTTTTTAACTGTGCACATTTCTCCTGCAATAATAACACTTGAAGGTTTGCAAAGCAATTTACAATCCTAACAAAAAACCCCACAGAAGCCAAGAGGAAATTTTAAATACAAAAAACCACAGGGACATGGGAGCCTGGGTAGGAAGGAAAGAGGTTTTTGCAGATCAGAGAGGGAACTATGCTCCCCTCTGCAAAGAAGGCTGGCCTGCTCCTCTACTTTTCTCTTAAGTAAGGAAATAAAAAACCATTGAGCTGTTTGTTTTAAATAAGAGGATTTCACTTATGAAATATTACTGAAGTCTTAATAATGTGTTTGATAAGATTTCTCTTCAGAAAGAAAACCATGAAACAGGAGTGACCCATGAATTACCGGATAACCAGAAATAATTACAATTAAGACCAAAAGTGTTTTTTCAAAGGCAAAACTCAGTTCCAAATTTTCCAAATATAAACTAAGCCACACTACTTGGTTAAAAAACATTTAAGATACAAGGATTTGATACGAATCAAAATGGGACTGTTTCACATGCAAATTTGGTATCAAAATATGTTCCTTCTTATTCCTAGAAAATTATGAATCTTGGGGCGGCCAGGTAGCACAGCGAGTAAGAGCACCGGCCCCAGTGTCGGGACGACCTGGGGATAGAATCTGGGCTCAGACACTTAGCACCCACCCAGAAACACCTGGCCGTGTAACCTTGAGAGCAAGTTACTTAACCCTGATTACTTTAAAAAAAAAAAAAAGAAAATTATGAATCTTAAGAACCTGAAAAAAATAGCATTTTTAAAAGAACCATTATATGCTGATGGATACATAGCCAGTGAGCCCCTGCCTATGTAAGCCCAAATGATGCATTTGCTCATGCTTCTCCAAGTGATGAGCCGGGGGACCTGAGGTGATGAGGGGGAAGGAAGCATGCAGCCATGTGAGGACACAGACCCACAACACACATGCATGACGATTTTTAAATGATCAGGAAGGAGGGATGGTCAAGGCCTTGTCTGCCCAGAGAAGCAGGAAGAATCAGGCCTGGACTAGGCTGGGAGAGGAATGTGGTGAAAGGGTCAGCAATGGTAGCAATGCCATCGACTCTGCCTGACACCAGCAAGGATGGCATCCCCACCTGGGACCACAAATGTCCATGCATTTCCTAATGTTCTCTTGCCCAAACAAGACATGCACAGGACGGGAGACAGTATGATCTCTATTAGAAGCAGCGTTGGGAATGAGGAAGGGGGCAGCACGGGCTCAGGAGTCAGATGACCTCGGCTCAAACCCCAATTTGATACTTACTACCTGGGCTGACCTTGGACAAGTCAAGTCATTTAACCTTTTGGGGCCTCAGTTTCCTCTTCTGTAAAAACAAGTAGGTTGGAGGAGATGATTTCTAAAAGTTTCAGAATCACAGAATTTCAGAGTTGGAAAGGACCTCTGTTTGGCATTTAAAGCCCTTCCCAACCTTCCTCCGACCTACCTTTCCAGACTTCTGATACCTAACTCCCGTCCGGCACTGCAGCCAAAGGCCCTCCTGAGGCGGCCACTCCATAAAGCCCATCTTTCATCTCCCCTCCTTGCAGGGCAGGCCGGGAAGGTTTCTCTCTCCACAGCTGCCCCTTCTGATCCCGAGTTTCCTTCATGGCTCAACCTCTGCAAGCTACCCCCTGCCCCACCTCCAGCCACTATTCTCTGCTTCTTTTGGATACACTTGGTACATGGTCTTTCCCCATACACAACATAATCTCTCAGAGGGCAGGGACCGTCTGGCTGCCGTGGAACAGGTGACCTCAGAGGCCACAGAGTCCGACAGTATCTGAGAAAGGGCCCTCCCTGCCACCTACCTAACCTGACTGAAGGGGAAATCTGCTAGTGCCTGAAGCGGCCTTTCTTCTACGACTGAAGAACCGCCAAGTGTTCAGTCAGTGAACACTTCTTAAGCACCTATCCTGTGGCAGGTACTATGTGAAGTACAAGGGAGGCAAATGCGTACACAAAAGGAAGCAGGGCTGGGGAGGCGAAGGTGGGGGAAGGCACCTCGCTCAGGGCACACCTGCCCCGACCGTTCCTCCTTCATCTTTCCCCATTTCCCACCTGACGGGCCTCCCCCCTCGCTCTGCTCTAGCGTAGCCGTCCACCGGAAGCTGAGGCCCGTCACTACCTGGCTCGCCTTCCCCTGCTTACATGTGGCCCCCACACCTCCACGGCACAATTCCTAAGTGACACTTTCTGGCTACTGGACTGGAGGATGGAGGCTGCAGAAGAGTCTGCTCCTCCCCTCCCTGGATTCTGCCAGGGCAAAGGGGCTTCTAGCACATCCTATGTTCCTGTCACATTCCCAAGGCAGGGTACTCCTGATTCAATATGACATCCTGACACTGCTCGCTTCATGGGGGTCAGACTCCTTGAAGGAGCCTGACTTTCTTCTGGGTGTTGAGATGACCGTCAGACAAAGTGGCCTCTGACCTTCCCTTCTTCCATCTCTTGCCCTGCAGCTGGGGAAGCAGCAGGAGCCCGGAGACTGCCAGAGTCTTGGTGCTTCTCCCTCTGGGCTCTCTCCAGGGCCCTGCTGCCAGGCTGTGTCCGGCTGGCTTGGCACTGAGCTGGAACAGAGCTCGGGGGTGGCTCTTCCTCTCTCTCACCCCTGGGGTGGGGGGTTAAGAAACCACCTCAATTCCAGGCATAGCCCATTGGATTTGGGATTTATCCACTGTCATCTGCTGTAATCCTCTCTACAGAAGTAACCCTGTGTTTTATTTGTGGAGGATTACTATGCAGGAATCAAGCTGCCTTATAACTATGTATGTTAAGCCAAGGATGTCCCTTACGGTCCATGTGAGCCCACCTCTGACTAGGCTGGCAAGTTCATTACTGAGCCAAGAATTTCCTTCCCTGGGGATGATCCTTCTCAAAGGTACGCTGTGGATTTAGCCTGGTGAGGGCACTTCGATCCTGGGCACCACAGCACCCCAGCAGACTCCACAGCTGAAGCTGTGGGGGCTTCGCCCCATCCAGCAGGTTCATTGCCAGTGTTCTGAGCAGGGCAGAAAAGAGAGGGAGCGAACATTCCACCTCTGTTCTTAGACACGAGGCCTCCTTTCTTAAGAGGACCCAAGACCCCATTTGATTTTATGCTTCTCACAGCTGTCAATTGTGCTTACTCTCAAAACTCCAAGATCTTTTTCTCTGACAAGTTATTGTCTGACCTTCGTCCCCTATCTTATATCTGTAAAACTGTTTTCCTGAACGCAAGTGTAAGACTTAATATTTACACCTGTTAAATTTAACACTACAAGATACATACAAGATTTGGTACAAATCAAAACAATACTTGGAGCAATCTTCATTGGTGGAATGAATTTCCTCATCAGGAGTTCTCTATACCAATAAAATCAAAAGATCCAAATTTTTAAAAGAGGAAGAGGAAAAAAAAGTCATTTTGGTATACTGTCCTGGTATGTCACAATCTTTCTGAATTCTTTCTCTGTCCCACACTATTAACAACAGGTCCCTGCTTTGTATCACTTGTCTGAAATCCTATGGTTCAATAATCTCTAAAACCTTCCTTTCTTTGAAGTCCTATGATCCTCTATTTAAGTTTAATTTTTTAAATGAGTTTAATTTTTCTTTGGCATTATTAATAATATATTTATGACTACAGTCCCTCATTACTACTACTATACTGTAGAATATATCTACAATAAAATTAGCAACATTTTTGTTCACAATTCAAAAAAGGTACTTTAAAAGATATTACTGTCCTTTATTTAATGGATTTCATTCATACATGTATAGAGACTTACATGTATACCTAGATGTACTATATCCAAACATTAAAAAATTGGCTCATCAAGAAAAAAATCCAGACTAGATAGGTGTCATCTATCAAATACTGGAGGAAAAAACTGACTTCTGAGCTTTCTAAAGCAGTAATGCTATTTTTTAAATCACAAAAGTCAAATTTAAACATCAGTTCACTTTTAAAATTTACTTCATTATTTCTTAAGCCCTAAGATAAGCGTGTTTTTTTTTTAAAGGATGGTAACAGAATGGCTCGTCTCATTTTTTTATCTTTGTGTTTCTAGATGGAAGCCTGTACAGAGGCATTAACAATTACTTGTGGAATCGAACAGCATAACCCAGCTTGGTGAAAAAAGAAAGCTTTCACATTTTTAACCCACTCGGGAGTACAAAGAATCACCATGCCAGAAGCCACGGTCAGGTAAATCTTGGCTAAAAAAAGTCAGAAGGTGCTGAAGAATGATTGAGAATCCAGGTGGGAAACTGTAAGGAAAGGGTCCAGAGCAGAGGTGCCTGTGATCAGCAGGGTCAAACTCAAACAGATACAGCAGCAACTGAAGGGCACACGAGGATCCCTGAGGGCCACACACTGACTCTGTCTGCAGATTTCTTTTCTAATGATTTCTTTATCTCGTTCAGTATCTCCCAATTACACTTACACCGGACCCCACCATGTCCGAGGGCTCTGTCCTGGGCCAAGTGCAGCCCGCGTATTTGACACTTCTGTCCCAGATAATATAAAAAGAGTTGGTATCTTGGATCTTCAAGATGAAAACTCAGAGATGCTCAGATTCCAACCTACTCTTTCTATACATAAGCCAAGTGAGGCCAGAGAAGCAGTGACTTGTCCAAGGTTACACAGAAGTAAGTAAAGCAGAGGCCGGAGCCTGTGTCTTCTGGCTCTTAAGTGAGCGCTTTATTACAGTCGCATAACTTTGAAAGCTGAAGAGATTTCATTTAACCCGATTTTCAATGGCCTAACCAGAGTTTTTTCCTCTCTTAGCAAAAGAGAGATAAGCACACAGCTGCTTTTATGAATAATCACTTCCAAAATGCCATAATATGGAACACAACTGTAATGCAATAATTGTTGAGTATTCTTAGCTCTGTACTCCTCTCCACCAGCCAGAGTGGTAGAGCCCAGTTATATTAAAATGAGCCCAAAGAGAACATGCTAATAGAGAGCTATCAAGGGAAATAAACCACCACATTAAAAGCCAGAAACTCACTGTACTTTTTCCAAATAAGAGGTTTTATTGGTTAAATGGGGTGGAAAACTTTCATGAAATGGTCTTTTATAATTACAAACCCAGAAGTGAATTACAGTATTTTACTTACCTTTTTAAATGCTTCTGGCATACACCGCTCCACAAATCTTTTACAATTTTCATCAGACTCAGAAAGACCTTAGTAAAAACAAGAGAGGGGTATCCTACATGTCAAATGTAGAGGAAGACACAGAACATGATAAAATCCAACCAAAAGATTGAGGCAATAGCTTCTTTGGGATTTAAGTTTACTATGGCTATCTAACAGGCCACTAAAAGATCAAAATATGTTTATATAAACAACCATGGCATTAATACTAACAATTTTTTTTTTCTTTTTGGAGGGCAATTGGGGTTGTGACTTGCCCAAGGTCACATTGCTAAGTTTTGTGTGTGTGTGTGTGTGTGTGTGTGTTAAGTGTCTGAGGCTGGATTTGAACTCAGGTCCTCCTGACTCCAAGGCCGGTGCTCCACTCACTGCACCACCTAGCTGCTCCAACAAATCTTTTTTTCATTATATTATATAGTAAAATGAAACATTCTAAATAATGTCTATATTGAAATAATTTCTTTTCACAAAGATAAATTTATGAGAAAAGAATCAGTCTTAAAACTGGCACATATCTCAGAAATACCTCACCCAATCTCAAACTGAGTTCCAGAAAGATGAGGCTTTGAAGCTGCTCAAAGAGAAACAGACCTGGAATTAGAATCCAGCCTCCTGACTCCAAATTCAATGAGCATTCCAATACATCACAGCTAAAAAACCAGTAGAGGAAGTGAAAACCTTCCCTTTAAATTCATCAATGTCTTTATTAGCTGAAAACCCTGTTCAGAATATTTTAAACTGTTTCCTTTCTCCTCCAAGCACTTAAAACTGCAAACTCTTCTAACTCAGTGGAAAGCAAAGAATGAATTCACAGGAGCATGACTTCCTGAGGCTTTCCAAACTTTAGGAATCAATAAAGGAAAATTAACTGAGGTTTCTCATATAGTACTATTTATCCAGCACTATTCATTATACTTGCAGAGTAAACTATATATAAATTGCAAATATTTAGATGGTGGAACAACAGATATATAGTAAAAAATTAAATTGCCATGATATAATTTAATTGCCAATAATTCACTTTAACATAACATAACAAGCACCTACTTAATGTGCACATTATCAACCACCTGGACAGAGAAGAAAAACATTGAGTTCAAGAAACCATAATTTTGCACCTTTAAAAACAATGGGCTGCCCTCCATTTTGCACTGTGTAACTCAAAGGGGTGGATTTTATCCTTTGTAATCTCTAAATATAATTTTTTTAAAATTGTGATCAATTTAAGAAAAGAAATGTATCATAATCCCAGCAAAGGGAGCACAACGGAATCTTCAACTATGCAGACACATCCAGTGAAACGCTCTTCCTTCCAAAAAGTCTAATAACTTCTTTCTCAATGTCAAATGGTGACATAAATAAGAAAGGAAAATTCTGTTCAGGATATCTGATTCTCACTAATAAAAAGAAATTGATCGCTGAGTAATAATAATGGATACTTTGAAGGAAAAGCGATTACTTAGTCTTAGAATTTATGGTAGAAAAGGAAATTTGGAACTAGTCAAACATGGAATGTGACTTTGGGGAGAACAGATATGGTAAGACAGCTGGGATTTCATGGGAAATCTTAGGGATCTCTTTTAGAGGGGAAGTCAGCCAAAGAGGTGGGGGAAACCCTCCAGGAGAAAACTCTGGAGAAGCAAAGGTAAACAGTTCTCAAGTAGGAATAGAGTCAGTTAGTGGTCTGAAGAGGCCAACGTGCTTGCAGAGAACATGCTAGCAAAAAAGATGATGTCATGTGCAGACAAGAAACAAAGGTGTGTAAGAGGATGGTGAGGAATGTGCCGGGGGTCGGTGAAGGAAGAAGCAGGCCTGGTAGGTGGGCAACAACAAAGGGGGTGTGTGTGTGTGTCTGTTTAGGCCACACTGAAGGGCAGGGAAGGAGGGCAAGGCTTCTGGACAGATGGGAAGATAGAGAAGACGTCATGGGCTCCAGAAACTCCACTGGAGGAGGGGCCAAGCATGGCCATCTCTGAGCTGCCCACTTAACGCACTACTTTGGACTTCTGATTTCTCACCTGTGCCCTCATCCAGGACCTTCCTCTGTACCCAGCCCCCTGCTCCTACCCACTTTTCAGCTTTCTTCTCTGTGTTGTCTCCCTCCATTAGACTGTATGATCCTTGAGGGCAGGGAATGCCTTTTTTGGTTTCTATATCCCCAGTGGGTAGCACAGGGTCTGACACAATAGGTGCTCAATAAATGTTTACTGGTTTGTGTTTTTTAAAGCCCTCATTCTATGGCCAGACTGGTGATGAACCTCCTAAATCCTACCTTGGATGCTTCTCAGGGCCAAGCCAAGGCAGGGCTCACCCACTCTGAGACCTGTGGAACCTGGCACCCTAAGGACAGGGACGACTTCCAGAAGCCAGGGGCCACTGCCACAGCATTATAAGGCTACAGAACAGGACTCCATGCTTCCATGAAAACAACAAAGCTACAAGACTGTCCTCAGTCCAAGCCTGAACTTCACACTTGCAGAGTAGAAGTGGACAACAGCAGAAAGGGAAAAGAAAATGCTAAGAACCCTAAAGTTCTTCATTCCAATCACTAGTAATCTTGATGTGATCTTTGCCCTGCAGGAGAGAATAAACAGACTGCCAGAGAAATCCTGATGAACGAGGATGGAAAACAGAGAGAGGCTGCAGCCAAATCCTACCAACGACGACAACAACAAAATCTTTTCTATGGGGCATGATCGTAGCCTCGTGTGGTTTCAAGATGCATGCGGGAACAAAGTAGGAATGGAGCACAGAAACGAATGAGGATATGCAGCTGAACAGCACTGGAAAAACTGACCGCGCCCCAATTTTCTGATGCCTCAAAAGCTTGTCATTCGTATAACTGAGTGGGACAACGTAAAAGAGTTCTTCCGCAGCTGGGAGTCAGGAAGACCTGAGGTTTTAATAAGCTGTGTGACCCTGGGCAAGTCATAATCTCTCTCATGAGATATCCTCAATAAAATGTACAGGAAATTCAAATACCAGTTGAATGAACAAATCTTACAGCACAGAATCACATAATTTGAGAGCAAGAGAGAAGCACAGGGCTCCCCGAGTCTCCTCACTTGATTCTGTAGATAATAAGTGTGCTGCCACATCTATGCAGCACCTTATCATGTATTAAGCATCTTGTCTGTAACAGGAAGAATCAGGCAGAGGCAAGGTGGCTTACTTAAGGCTGAAAAGCCAGCTGCCGGAAGCCCTGGAGTGAGAGCCTACCCAAGCCACACCAGGCCTGGCATCAGGAGCCCATCTGCAGGCCTCAGAAGCCCATCTGCAGGCCTCAGACATGTACTAGCTGTGTGACCTTGGGCAAGTCACTTAACCTCTGTGGGCCTCAGTTTCCTCAACTGTCAAATGGGGATGACAGCAGCCCTTACCTTGGAAGACTGTTGTAAGGATTAAATGAGATACTACTTGTATCCCTACACACGCTTATCCTGCCCCTCCCCTCCTTTCCCTTCCCAGTCAGGTACAGGCCAGTCAGGCTAGCTGAGGAAGGGTCACACCACAACTCAACCACCACCTTCTCTCAGAGCCTGATGGAGACAGTCTGCGCACATAAGCCTAGAGCCTCACAGATACCCATCTTGTGTCCAATT
The DNA here is from genome assembly GCF_028583685.1 of Petaurus breviceps papuanus. Classification (NCBI taxonomy): domain Eukaryota; kingdom Metazoa; phylum Chordata; class Mammalia; order Diprotodontia; family Petauridae; genus Petaurus; species Petaurus breviceps. The sequence goes on along the minus strand of NW_027185850.1, from coordinate 21,101,496 downwards.
CAGTCCTTGCAGCCATCACCCAAGGGAGCAACCACCTGGTCCTGCCTCTACCAGGGCCAGAGCCCAGCCTCCCCAAGAACCCCCCAAATGAAGCTCTCCCCACCAGAGACCAGCCGCCAGATAAAGAGACGGCTTTGTATCGATGTAAATATTATCCAAGAAGACCCGTGACCAGCTGCCTTGTGGCTGAATCCCAAGGACCCCAGCCCTTGCTTTTCTGACCTGCTCTTCTACTGGAATCTTTATATATCACAAGGTAAGTCTCCCCTTCACCCACATAGGAAAAACTCACCTAGCCTTGCGAGTCGGGCAGAAGCTATCAGGCATTTTCCCAGTGATTCTTCCCGTTTGTAAGGGATAGACCAATGGTCAGTCAAAACGCGGCTTTCCAGTTCATATAAGTTGGTTGTAGGAAACTCAATATTGTCTCCAGAGCAGTTGCCATTTTCATCATTCTTCTGTGAAAATAAGGTTAAAAGAAAAAAAGTTTTATTAAAGCAAATGAAAAATTCAAATTTTAACTATACTGTATATTATTTAACTTCCAAAATAAATGACAAAAAAATGTTAAAGAGGTATTTGTGAATTTTAGAAATTTCATTATTCCTCAAAGTAGTCACTAAGGTTTGGATTACCATTAAAGCAGTTAAGGTCATTAAGTGTTTTTTCAAAACAATTCTCCACTATGCTGGTTCATAATATGTAAAACTTTCAATACCCATGGCAGTTCCTTTGAAAATCTAAGCAAGGGTTTCCAATTTCATTACAAGTCACAAAATTTCAGAGCTGGAATGAACAGAAGAAGCCATCTAGTCTAGCCTGTGCTGAAAGAAATGTCCACTTGAGCTTGAAGAGTACTGGCCATCCAGGCTCTGCTGAAAGACTTCCCATGAGGCAGAGATGGCCACGGCTGCTGACACAGACCATTCACATTTATCTCTAGACCACCTTCCTGCCAGGGTCCAGGTTTCACCCTGTGGTGCCAAACATAACCCATGGAATCTGGCTTTCAAATCCTGGCTCTCTAGACCTCCCTGAGTGTTCCAGGCTCAACACTCACAGCTCCTGCAAGCAATCTTCATGTGGCACAGCCTGGAGGCCCCAGCCACAATGATTTTCCTAAAAAGGTTTTTTTTTTTTCCCTTTTGTAAATTGTCTCTATTTTTTTTTCCTTTCTATAACAATTTTATTTAAAGTTTTGAGTTCCAAATTTTATCCTTCCCTCTCCTCCCAGTAAGCAATCGAATATAGGTTACACATGTGGAATTATGTAAACATTTCCATATTAGTCATTTTGTATAAGAAGATTCAAAGAAAAAAATGAAAGTGAAAACTGTCATGTTTCAGCATGTATTCAATCAGTATCAGCTTTTTCTCAGGAGGCAAACAGTACGTATGCTTCTTCATGAATCCTTTGGGCTTGTCTTAGATGATCGCATTGCGGAGAACAGCTAGGTCATTCATGAACAATAGTGCTGCTACTGTGTACAACGTTCTCCTGGTTCTTTTCACAGAAGTAAGTTTTTGCAGGTTTTTCTGAAATCAACCTGCTCACCCTCTCATATTACACAATTAATATTCCATTACAATCATAAGCCGCACCTTGTTTAGCCATTCCCCAATGGATGGGCACCCCTTTGATTTCTAATTCATGGTCACCACAAAAACACTGCTACAAATATTTTTGTACAAATTAAGTCCTTTTCCCTTCCTTTGGCTGTCTCTGGGATATAGACCTAACAATGGTATTGCTGGACCAAAGGGTCTGCACAGCTTTATAGCCCTTCGGGCATGGTTTCAAATTGCTTGCTAGAATGGCAGGATCAGTTCACAACTCTACCAACAGAGCACCTGTTTTCCCACATCCCCTCCAATATCCAACTTTCCCCGTTTTTGTCATATTAGCCACTCTCATAGGTATGCGGTGGTATCTCAAGAGTTGTTTTAATTTGCGTATTTGAGAAGGCTTTCTTAACTTAGCAACCTTCTTTTTGAACTGTGATGCCCAGAGCAGAACATCGTACTCCAAATGTAGACTGACTGAGGCAAGAATACAGGGGGAATATTGCCTCCTAAGGTCCCTAGCTCTCTCTGCTGTGCTATCTAATTAGTTGTTGAGCAGGGTGGAAATGATAAGAAGGGTTGGCTTTGAAATGATAAAGCTAGAGTGGCAGGACTGACGATAAATAATCCTGTAAATCAAGGGAATGAGCTTCAATTAATAGAACGGACGTTATTTACAAACATCTTCAGAAATGCATTTGCTAAAAGCAGAAGGATCAGAACTGGATCCGTCATTTCAAGGGCACAGGGAACTCAGGTAAAATGACTCCCTCACACTTGCGCAGTGTTGGGATCCGATGCTAGCCCTCTACCCCTTACACTACACCACCTTGCCAAAAGGTTTCTTAAGAATATTTCCTTGTATTATCTGTATGATAACAACAGCAACAACAGGCAGGACTTAGAGTCATGACAACAGTAACAGCACCTCAGTACCAGGCACTGTGCTAAGGGCTTTACAAATATCACCTCCTTGGAAGGCAGGCACTATTATCCTTCATTCTATAACTGAGGAGACAGAGGAAGGCAGAAGTCAAGTGACTTGCCAGCCAGTAAGAGTCTAAGGCAGAATTTTAACTCGGGTCTTCCTGACTCCAGACCCAGCACTCTAGCCACTGTACCACCTGGCTATGGAGAATCCCACAGGCATATTCCCAGGAGAGAAATATTGTACCGTTCTAGTAATTTAAGATGAATTATTTCCTCAAGCAATGCAAACCTTATTTAAAAAAAAGTATCTTGAGATAAATCCACAGATAAAGAATTTGGAATTATTCCCAAATACTTAACATGACAGACATTTCAAATTATGGAACTACAATCTAACTTCAGAACATGATCTAAATGATCTGTAAGATGTATGAATGGTTGATTCCTTAAAAAGAACTAAGTGCTAGAAGAGGTAGTTAATGAAATAGAGGGAGAAACGTCAGTATAATGGAATGATGAGGCAGCCTATAATTAATTAACTTTGTCCATATAGTATCTTTCAAGTGCTAAACAACTGGACCCTTCTGCCACTAATAGCCCCTGAATCTGAGTGTCCTTTTTTGTTCCTTAAAAATCTTGATCTTTTAATCTGTGTTAAGTCAAGACAGATAAAATATCTACTGAAATTTACCTAAAAATGGCACATCAGCCGTAACCAAGTATGCAAATACATAAAAAGGAGATGACTTTAGTAGAATATTACATAGAATTTTTAACAAACTATTTGATTTTTTATCAACCACTAAAAAGTACTCAAAGTGAAGTTTTCTTAAAGTGGCACCAGAATGGCAAAGGTGATGACGTCCCTCATTCACAAGTTACTGGCACTGGCAGCACCAAACTCCACATTGCCTAAGAGGGCTTCTGTTAGCTGACATTTTCCAGAGTCGGCATAATGCAGCTACTATTCACTTATGAAGTCAACAGGTATTTTGGATGTCCTAAAGATGGCGAGGTAGCTAGAAGTGCATGCAATTTCATTCTGTTCTTGTGTATTCTAGGATCTCTGTGTCAATAGCAAGGATTTTTTTGTTTTGGTCCAAAGGTAAGATTCCATCTCTACAGAACTTCACAAGGAAATATCTCTGTACTTGACAGTCTTAAAAATGAACATACACTTCAAAAACACATCCTCAGGACTTTGCTACTAGGCAGTAAGTCAGTCAGTCAGCAAGACTGATTGAGCATTTCTGGGAATTGAAAGAAACACAAAAACAAAATCCTTGCCCTCAAGAAGCTCACATTCTCTGATAGGAGAGACTGGATACATACAGCCCTGCTCATACAAGATGCAGATATATACAGAGTGTCCAAAGGAAATAATTTCAGATTGGCAGTGGAGGCCCGGGAATGGCCTTCTGAAGGGGGATCGGAGTGGTTGAAGGAACCTAAAAGATAGAAGCAAACGTAAAGAGGAAAATCATTCCACAAGTAGAAGATCAGACAGTGAAAAGCACAGAACTGGAAGATGGAGTTTATGTAAGAGAGACAGCAAGGATGCCAACACTGCTGGGTCATCTGTAAGAAGACTGGGAAGGGTTTTAAAAGCCAGAGGTTTTTTTTATTTGATCCTGGAGGCAACAGGGGGCCACTGAAATCTAGCAAACAGTCAGTAGTGGTGATTTGAAGGTCACTTTGACAACTGAAGGACAGACTAGAGTGGGGAAAGGCACCAATCAGAAGGCTACTGCAGTGGTACAGGAGTGAGGCAGTGCGAGATTGCATGGGGATGGCAGCAGGTGTGTGAACAGAAAGGCAACTGATGGTGGAAAAAGGGGCAAGCCTTGGCAACAGATTGGGTTTGTGGGGTGAGTGCCAGGGAGGAATCAAGGATGAGAACAGAACTCAAGCCTGGGCGACCAGGAAAATGGTGGTGTCCTTGACAATAACAGGAAAGTCAGGAAGAGGGGACGGCTGAGGAGGAAGGACACTAGCTTCTGTTCTGGATCTGAGGTTGAAATGTCCCTAAGACAAGAGGTGAGGAGAGGTTGGAGGGCAGGACTGGACAAACAGATCTGACACAAGGTGGTGGATGAGGTCATGGGAGTGAGATAATCTGGAAGGAGTAGCCAAGACGGTGAGGACACAGCCTGGGGAGACGCCTGACTTAGTATATCAAGTATCACAAGTTGCAGAGAGGTCAAGAAGGAAGAAGACTGAGAAAAGGCCATGAGACTTGACAATTAAGAGATCATTGGTAATTTTGAAAGAGTTTCAGTGGAGTGACAGGGATCAGAAGGCAGACAGCAGGAGGTTTAGAAGAAAATGAGAAGGGGAAGTGGAGGCACTTAGTGTAGACGGCTTCCTCAAAGAGTTTAATCATGGAAGGGAGAAGGGATAAAGAAACAACTGATGGCAATGATCTGATCGGGTGAGAATTTCTTAAAGATAGGGGTGGGGGGACTATTTATACAGTAGCCAAAAAGAAGCCAATAGGTAGAGCTAGAAGATTAAAGAGATGGGGACGACCAGAGTGGGCAATTTACTGGACAAAACAAGCTGGACTGGGACCGGGGCTGTACAGAGAGGGGCTTGCTCTCGTAAAGGAGAAGGGCTACTTCTTCATGTGAGAGCATGCAAAGGAGAGAATGGGGAAAGAGCTGAAGTGATGTGAGGTCAGAAGAAGAGCTCGTGGTGAATGGCCGTGCCAGTGAAGATTTAAGGGGGAGGAAAAGATGTTAAATAGCCACTGTGGTGAGTGGGAAAATGAAATGATAAGGTGTAAAAGAATTGTCTTGCTGCAGCTAGAATACCAGCTGAAAGTAGGTAACATGAATTTGCAGTGGTTTTGTGATTTTCTCTGTATATCTGTTATTACTAGAAGTAGAAATAACATGAGGAATCTAGAAACACATCTTGAATACAAATTCCCTCCTTACCTGAAAATGGCCTTTGTTCCCTCCCTCACTCCTAAATCGGAGTATCTTGGCTTTCAGAGGGCATGTAATTCCAAACCTTCAAAATAGTCTTCCTACCTTGTCTGTCCCCATTCCAATCTATCCTCCATTTAGCTTTCAAAATAATTTTCCTAAAGTGCCTGTCTGACATGTCAGTCACTTCCTACTCAATAAACTCCAGTGGCTCCCTATTGCCAAGGATTAAATATGTGGTTTTCAGTTTGACATTTAAAACTCTTATACCATGGACCTGTCCTACCTTTAAAATCTTCTTACACTTTGCTTAACTCTACACATTCTATAATCTAGCTACAAAGTCTTTCTTTGCTGTCCCTTCCTCCCATCTCTAGGCTTCTATACTCACTGGCTGTCCCCCAGGCTAGTAATGCATTTCTCTCACCACCCCCCCCACTGCCCCCCATTAGCTTTCCTGGCTTCCTTCAAGACTCAGTTCAAATCATACCTCACTCAGGAAGCTTTTCCCAGTTCTACTCAGTTTTTAAGACCTTCCCCTTTCCAATTACCTTCATGTACTCTGCGTGTGACACATACTATCTAGTGTATGCACCTAAATCTTTACATGTTGTTTTTCCCAGAATGTACACCTGAGTTATCACTATGCCTGTAATTACCCACTGGGATTAGTTACCTAGAGAGCAAGCAGGGGGTACAGTGGAGTTCCAGGCTTGGAATCAGAAAGACCTGAGTTCAAACATGACCCCAGGTACTCAGAAGCTGCGTAACCAGGGGCAATGTACAGAAACCTTCTAGTTTTAGACCGCCACAGTGCACAAGCACACTCCAATGCCTTCAGTGACCTTGTTAGTATCATCACTCTTAGGAAAATGTCCAATGGCTTATGCTTTCTTCCTTGAGTGGTTTCACTGATCTCACAAAGATCACCAAACTAAATAAAACTACAGCTTTCTTAGGTCAGATTAGTCTCGCTGCCTGAAGCATCTCCTCACTCTAACCAAACTCCAAGGCTGCCGAAGGGAAGCACACCGCTAGCCCTGCCTGCTAAGCCCCTGCTCGATGCATCCCAGTGCCGGGCACCTGAAGATCATCACAAACTGGCCCCATTATTCCTTTCCAGGATTATTTCAAATCACTTGTAGTAGTACCGACCATTTTAAGAGCACCTGAAAGTTTGCAGAGCAAATCAGATTTATTATCACAACTGACGCTCACATCAACTTTGGGAGGCAAGGGCTGGTGTGCTCTCCATGTTGAAGATGAGGAAACGGGCTGAGCAAGGGCAAGTGACTGGCCGTCTGGGCACCCTGGACTTCATGCTGATTCCTACCCACAACACACCATCTCTGGCATCTGGGCTGTGTATTGCCCACAGCTCAAACATTCTCCTTCCTCTTCCCTCCCACCTCTAGGGATTCCTGGTTTCTTAGAAGACTCAGCTTACCACAAAGCCTTCCCTTCCCTTCCCCCCACCCCACGTGGGTGATCTATCTATGTGTACATTGTCTTCCCTATGAGAATGTAAGCTCTTTGAGGGCAGGGGCTGTTTCACTTCTGTTTTTCTATTAGCTTACGTATTTCATTCACAGGAGAGGCTCTCCCTTTACAGACAGCCACATGGTGCTTATTTTAGACAATTCTACTAACAAGTAGAATTCAGTCACCTGATTTTATAGCCCTGAAAAAATCAGGAGGATTAAAGGGAAGAGATGACAAAAACTGGCACACTAAGGTGACAGATGGTAATGAAGAGCCTAGTACAACTCCTCACACACAGTAGGTGCTCAATAAAGTCTTGGTGAATTATTGATTAGGCTGAGGTAGGGAAACCAATTAGGAAGTCATAAAATAGTTCATCTGGGAGTGAATATGTGAAGTGAGGGGGGAGCTGAGAATGAAGGAACCCAGGAAATGAGGAGACTGGGAGGATAGGATGGTGGTGCCTTTTGACAGAAACAGTTAAGTTGGAATTTAGGAATAAGATAATGAATTCTATTTCAGCATGATGAGTTTGAGATGCTTGTAGGACAACCATATTAAAAAGCCCAATAGGTGGGCTGGGGCTGGATACATAGATCTGAGAGTCATCCCTAGAGATAATGTAATTAAACCCAATGGAGCTGAAGATTAGATAGCCAGAGACCAAGCAGGTGGCACAAGAGGGCTCCAGGCCCGAATCAGGAAGACCAGAGTTCAACAGGACCTCAGGCACTTAGAAGCTGTGTGACCAGGGGCAAATCACTTAACCTCAGTTGGTGTGAGTGTTCTCATCTTTAAAATGGAGGTAATAATAGCACCTGGTTATGAAGATCAAGTAAGATTACAATTGCAAAACGCTTTACATAGTGCTTAGCATATGGTAAGCACTATACAAATGTTAACTATTAGTATTATTAGTTAAAAGCATTTATTATGTGCCTGATCAGACCATTCACCACCAGGAGACCTTTTCTGGTCTTAGCAACTTCAGAAGTATGACTACAGCCTGTGTCCACAGAAAGAGAGCCTAGGAAAAATCAAAGTAAGCAAAAAGACAGATAAGGGAAGGCAACTGATCTTAAAGGGGAAATGAAAAGGGGGAGAGTATACCGAGTTAGGGATAAACGGCCTGTTAAATGCCCTAAGATAGACTGGAGCCTAGCAAGATAAAGCCTAAGCCTATAAAATCCCAGTGGTGCTGAGGTCACCAAACGCAGAAAAAGTAAAGAAGGCCCAGCTAGTAAGCAGGATGTGGTTAATGTTCCAACAAGGTAGACTGAGAAGTCACATAACAAGAGTGGACCAAGAGAAAGCAGTGTCATAAAAAAAAGTGAAGTCACAGATAGTAGTGACCAACCCAGAATACTGAATGAACCCTGTGTTCTCTGACTGCAAAATTCTTTCTACTAGACCTCACTAATTTTAAAGAATTCATAGCTCAAGTGGCAAGCAATGTAACTAGTGTAAGCAGGTTGTGGTATTTTGTCCATAAAGTTTGTATGAATTGGTCAACATGCAAGCCTTGTCAAAGGACATGAACACCAAGTTTTCAGAGGAAGAAATTAAAGATATCTATGATCACATGAAAAAATACTCTAAATCACTATGATTAGAGAAAGACAAATCAAAACAGCTCTGAAGTACCACATCTCACCTGTCAGATTGACTAATATGACAAAACAGGATACTGATTAATGCTGGAGAAGATGTGGGAAAAACTGGAACGCTAATGCACTGTTGGTGGAGTTGTGAACTGATCCAATCATTCCAGAGAGCAATTTGGAACTATGCCCAAAGGTTTATAAAAAATGCATAACCTTTGACCCAGCAATACCACTGCTAGGTCTGTAACCCAATAAGATCAAAGGAAATGGAAAAGGACCTTCATGTACAAAAATGTTTATAGCAATTCTTTTCGTGGCAGCCAAGAACTGGAAATCGAGGGGATGCCCATCAATTAGGCTAAACAAGATGTGATTTGTGATTGTGATGGAATACTACTGTGCTATAATGAGCAAGATGATGTCAGAAAAACCTGGAAAGACTTACACGAATTGAGGTGAAGTGAGTGGAGCCAGGGGAACGTTGTATACAGTAACCGCAACATTGTACAATGACGGAGCTATTCTCAGCAACATAACAGACAGTTTCAAAGGATTCACGATGAAAAGTGCTATCCACATCCAGAGAAAGAACTGAGGGGTCTGAATGCAGATCGAAGCATACTATTTTTCAATTGCTCTATTTTTTTTTCATTTAGTCTGTTTCTTCTTTCACAACATGACAAATATGGAAATGTTTTACATGATTACACATATATAACTTCTATCAAATGGTTTACCATCTCAAGGAAGGGGAAGGGAGGAGAGGGAGGGAGAGAGAAAATCTGGAACTCAAAAATTTTTTTAAATGAATGTTAAAAATTGTCTTTACATGTAATTGGGGGAAAAACAAAATATTATTTAAAAAAGGAGAATATATGTTCCATATCTCACTACTAAAGAATCAGTATCTTATCCCAAGGTTATAGTAAGACAATATAAAGAAAAAAATGAAATAAAGCCAACTATGAACATGATAGAAAATGTAGTTTTCTGATTATGCACAATCTACAAAACTTCATTTCTGAATTACCAATCACACTGAAAGAAGATGCAGTGATATGTAGTAAAAACTTGAAATTTTGTCTATTAGATGATTTTAAAAGTGCTTATGAAATGAGAGAATATAAAATCATAGAAACAAAGCTGAAAGTGACCTCAGAAATCATCTACTCAGAACCCGACAAAATTTCTACAAGTGAGGCATCTGAAGCCAGCAGAGTGAAAGCGATGTGGCAGGTCAGAACCAGGAAGCAAACTCAAGACCTCTAACCACAAAATCATCAGTCTCTGAACTGCACACTGCCTCCCACCTAGAGCATCAGTCAGAAGAGCCCTAAAGATCATCTCACTCTGTAAATGAGGAAACCCTGGCCCAGAAAGGAAGGACTAAAACTGAGCCGTCAACAGGATTCAAGCATCTTGACTCCTGCCCTAGCACGTTTCCCAATCAGCAAACCAAGGTTTACAATGCCCAAATCTCCAGATGCCAAGCTCAGCACTACTACCGCGTTTCCCTGATAATAAGACACTGTCTTATTATTTTTTTGGACAGAAAAACACCAGAGGGCTTATTTTCAGGAGAGGGCTTATTTTAATGAACATTGACAGCAATTTTAATAAACAGGTAAATGTGAACAAAAAAATGTACCTTTATTCAATAAAGAACAGGATGACGCGCTCACTGCTGCAGCTCTGATTGGATGCAGCTCAGAGCGCGGCGTGCGTTTCATGGGGGGGGGGGGGGGGGGAGGACGGTGCATACAGAGGGTACCGTAATGTAGCGTGTAGCGCAGGGGATCACCTTCACTACAGCAGCAATCTCAATAGGGCTTATTTTCGGGGGAGGGCTCATTTTTAGAGGAATCTTACACAGTAAGGGGAGGGCTTATTTTCGGGATAGGTCTTATTATCGGGGAAACACGGTATTCCATGCTTCCATTAATTAACATTCATTGGCATGAGACTAAAAGAAAAGCAACCAGTCTCTGAATTCCCCATAAAACCTGACAATGGGCATTACATGAGGGAGTAGGGCCTGGAAAAAGGATGCAATCCAAAAAGGTAAAGTGTCATAAAATGATGGGCCAAAGGACAAAAAATCACCAGTGTCCTCTGCCCCTGCCCCGTAAAGTGGGGCCTATAATGGCAACTGCCTTCTAGGGTTGGCATAAAAATCAAAGAAAATTATATTTGTAAAGCACTTTAAAAAAACTTGTAATGCTATTATTCTAGCCATCGTTGCTGTTGTTTTTATTATCCATTAGGCTAACGTAGTACCCTAAGAACAAACACAACTGCTTAGCTCATAAAGGTCTCTCGGTCACCAAACCTAGAGGCCTCTTCTCCATCCTCCTCTGACCTCGCTGCTGACCCTCTTCTTCTCCTCTCCCCAGGTTTCAGGGACACCGCCCCTCTCTCCTGGCTCTCCTCCTACCCGTCTGACTGCTCCTCAGTCTCCAAGGCTGGATCTTCCTCCAGGTCACACCTCTAACCTTGGGCCCTCTTCTCCCTGTACACTATTTTATTTGGTGATCTTATCAGTTCCCATGCACTGGATGATTGCTAAATCTACTGATCCAAATCCCAGAATATGTCACCCCTCCACCTCCATTCAATAAACTCCAGTGGTTCCCCATCACCTTGAGGATCCAATATAAAAGCCTGTCATTCAAAGCCCTTCTCCAGACATCTTACAACCAACTCCACCTTACTCTATGATCCAGTGACACTAGCCTCTCTGCTGTTCTTCTCCCCAGACATCCCACCTCTGGAGAGTGGGCTTTTTAATTTTCCCTGGCTCTCCTTCCTTCCTGGAATCCTTCCCCACCCCATCTCTGACTCCCCTGGTTTCCTCCAAGCCTCAGCTACAATCCCACCTTCTACAAGGAAGCCTCCCCACCCCCAGGCCCCCTTACTTCTAGTGCCTTCCCTCTGCTGCTTATTTCCAACTCAGCCTGTCCATAGCTTGGTTTCCAGTAGTGTGCCTGCTAGACTAGGAGCTCCTTGAAGGCAGGGCCAGTCTCTTCCATTTCCTTTTATCCCCAGTGCTCAGCACAGTGCCTGTCAGAGTAGCCACTTAATGTGTTTGACTAACTTGAAGACTACAAAGAATGTATCAAAAGAACCTCCTTCCCAGCAGTTCCTCAATTTACTCCCAAGACCTGTCCCTCCACTACACCTCAGGCCCACCTTGTAAGCCCATCATCTTGTTAACTTTCCCTCTCTGGCCAAGCCTCACAGCCACCAAGCTTCCAAACATCCCCCCTCCCCAGCACTATTCCAGGCTGACCCACCTCTCCCTAAGGGCTACATTCTTCCCAAGCCCTCTGTGACCATGCCTCAGTGCTATCCCAGGCCACCACTACTGTCTGGCTATATTCTTCATTCCCAATCCTGACTCCTTGGTGAGCTAGTTCATTAAAATCTAGCCTATTCTAGAATCTTTTTCACTCAATCACACTTTGCCAAACCCTAGGATTACTCCCAACTCTGTGACCTCCTTTGCTCCTACACACATGGTCCTAAAGAGAGCGCTTGTGGTGGGCTGACAGGGTCCACCACCAATTTATGCTAATCCAACACAGTGAGGCAATCCTCCTCCTCCTCCTTAATTTTGCTGCTTATAATACTTAACAAAGCAGGCATTCCAAACTTTTCTTCTCTCAGCTGTCTCTTATGTCACTCTTCCAACTCCAGCTTCTCTGCTGAGGACCTTACCTCATAATTCACCCCCCAAAACTGAAGCCATGTGACAAATAAATGCTCCCTCTTTTCCCGTCTTCCTTCCCCTTTTCTGTGTCTCCCACTAACTCCTCCTTTCCTCTGCAGTCTGAAGATGAAGTGGCCAAAGCCAACTGTAACCTCCTCTCCAGCCCCTCCCCTCTCAGTTATCTTCAATCTCTCCCTATCTACTGCCTGCAAACAAGCTAAAATCTCCATTAAAAAACACCACCAGGCAACCGTGTCCACCAGCTCCTATCTGCATCTGGTTTCCATAGGCTCTTCTCAGCCTGGGCCATGTACAAAATAGCTGTCTACACTTTCCTCAAACTCTTTTCAACTCTAAGCAGCCTGGCTTCTGACTTCATCAGCCCAATGAAACTGCTCCCTTAAGTGCTAAATGGCACAGCCTGATAATCCTCCACTTTCTGGATCTCTTTGCACCATCTGGCCCTTTGGATCACTTTCTTCTCCTGGGTACCCTTCTCTCCTTGCTACATCTCCAGGTTCTGTTCCTAGCTGTCTGACCCCTCCTCAGTTGCTGGACCTTCACCCAGCTCATTCCCCCAAGGCCTCCTCTTCCCTATTTTCTATTCATTCTCTTAGTGATTTAATATCATCTCCGTGCAGATGACTCCCAGATTTATTTATCCAACCCAGCTTCTCTCCAGAGGTATACCTCTGCATCACAAAATGCTTGTTAGACATTCTGATGTCCGATAAGCATTCCAAACTCAACATGCCCAAACAAAATCCATCCTCCAACCCATCCCTGTTCCTGATTTCCTTATTAGAGCTGATGGGCTCATTCTCCTTCCTCTGTGCACCCAGGAGAGCACTCCACTGCTGCCAAATCTTTTAGTTAGCCTTCTGACATGGCAGGCGGGACACTGCTTCCACCTCTTCCCCTACATGTGGAAAATCCAAGGAAAATTTCTTTGGTTCTTCCTTCATGGCAGAGAAGTCTGGTTTTGTTTTTTTCTTTTATGGGGTTTTTACAGTATCTTATTGTTAAGTGTGGGTTAAGGATTTGATCACAGGCTCTGTGTTACCTGCAGGCCTTCACATGTCATCCACAACTTCTGCAAAACTCCCCCAAAATTCCCATTTAACTTCTTATGCTGATCCACAATATGGTGAAACCACAATGGGGAAAGTTGCTGTGTGGAAGAGAGAACTCTATGTTGTTTCTCTATATAACATGTCCTATGTCTCTCTACTTACACAGCCCCTCTCCCAGGCCCAGGCCTCACAACTTCTCTCCAAATCACTGCAGTTGGGGTCTCTGCCGACATTACACTATAGCCCTTCCTCCTTACAGCCCTCAAAGCTGGATGTCAGCACTCCACCACCTTAGCAAGCGCCAGAAGCTCAAGGATCAAATGCAAAGTCTTTCGGCATTTAAAGCTTTTTACAGTCTAGTCCCTTCATATACTTTTCAATCTTCTTACATTCTAATCCCCTCCCTGCACTCTAACTGCCTCTATACTGGATACCCCTCTATCGCTGATCTGTTATTCCCTGCCTCACTGTCCTCGCTTCCAACTTCCCATTCTAAGAATCCCCGGGCTTCCTATGAAACCCAACTGAAGCATGACCTTCTCCACCAGGCCCTTCCTGTTTGCCCCAGTGCTGTCCCCTCTAAGGGGGCACCTAGTCTACATGTATATTTTACGTTCTGATTTATATTTGCCTTCCCCATTAGAACACAAGCTCCTTGAAAGCAGACTCTTTGCTTTTTCTTTCTCTCCCCAGGGCTTAGCTGGGCTGTGCCAATAATAAGCACTCAATTAATGACTACTGACTGATTGATGGCGGGACTGTGATATCAGCAATAAAGGAAGCAGGGGTGAGGTAACTACTATGCCCATATAGTTCAGGACCTTCTTTACAAAAGTAAAAGTCTCACCCGCCTGCAATTCGGAATCGAATCGATGGCTTCTTCCCCTAAGCTCCTGTGTGGTAGACCTTGCAGGCATTTTTAGGGAATACAGATAATCCACGGGAATGCTATAGAGGCACTCGACTCCTTGTGACCCCATTTGGGCTTTTCTTGGCAGAGACACTAGAGTGGTTGCCATTTCCTTCTGCAGCTCATTTGACAGATGAGGAAACTGAGGCACACAGGGCTAAGTGCCCAGGATCACACAGCTTTTAAGTGTCTGAGGTCACATTTGAACTCAGGTCTTCTCGACTCCAGGCCTAACATTCTATCCACCATGCCACCTTGCGGCCTCACTGCCCCAGAAGGAAGGTAGAGGTCATCTTGTCCAACTGCTTCCTTTTACAGATAAGGAAAGGAAGGCCAGTGAGGCTAGATGACTTCAATGAGCTCTGGCCACACAGGCAGCAGGGGAGGCAAAGCTCGGTTTTAAAACTCAGGTCCTCTGAATTTAAATCCAGTTCTTTTCCCACTAATGACTGTACCATGCCATAACCAAAAAGAACCTCTATTAAGGAAAAGTTTTTAGTCTAAAAACCAAAATTTTATCTCAAAGAAAATGAGTATATCACAGAGATGGTTTAGTCACACCGAACCTGACGCATCTGTAATTATTGATGAATATTTACCATTCTACTACCTCAGAGGAGAGAAGTAAGAAAAAATGTTTTTAGTATTACAAAACAGCATTTTTTTTAATCCTTAAGAAGTTTTCCTTGGAAAGAAATTTTAATACATACCTCTGGTATTCTAGTCACCATACACTGTGCTGTAACTTTTGTTACATTTGCAATGTAATTCAAGATTTGCACTGTGATCTCTTTGATGAATACTTGGAGTACTTTCAGCTCAGGCCCTATCTGTCAAATAGAGACAGCTAAAGCTAAATCATGTGGCAGGTAATGAAAACCAACCGGCCTGTCCTCATTATACTTAATTCTCTGTTCACATCGGTGCACATGACATAAGCTGAGTAACATGTTTACTCAAATATAAATTTATGACCTATTTTTGAAATATTCAATTACTTTATTACTGGACAACGATTATACATCATCAGAGTATTACAAACTGGTGTCGGCTATACACTCTATTCAAAGAGTTCTTAATCTGGCAAAGTACAAAAAAGGGGCTCCTAACAATAAAGTTATAAGCGTTCTTAAAAAATGCCCCTCCCAGGAATAGTTGTGTATCAGTATGAAATAACAAACGCTTTAAAAAATTTTTTTGTTGGGTGGGATGGGAAGATACTCATTTGTTTCCATAAACTGACACTTATGTGGGTCTGGATACAAATCCTGAAAATAAAAGAAGCACAGAGGACATTCAAATTAGTCTCTGAGGTACTAAAAAAACAGGAAATGTGACAAATAAATAAAAGGATTAAATGGCAGATGTTGAAGTCATTTTGATAATCCATTTGCACAGGAATTCACATTCTGGAACCAAGATGATGTCTTCAGGAGAAGTTTTTGGTGGAATGGACATTTTCATTTGTCTCCTTTGAAGACCCATTTGAGGATTTTTTTTCGGACGTTGAAGAGGAATTTCGGGAAACAGAAGCCCTCTTTCTCTGCCTTTAAGGAATTTCCAGGTTTGGAGAAGTATATTTTCTTCATGTGGTACAGGATTTATTCCATATGGTTTAATAGGACAGGGAGACCTTATTTTTTCCTCTCAGTTGTGGTATGGGTAACTTCAAATCCACACCAGCGATTACTAAAATGATCAATGGAAGAAAAATCATTACAAAGGGAACTACTAAGAATGGTCAAGAAAGAATAAAAGTTGAGGAAGACAGCTGGTTACCATCCTCAACAATCAATGGTAAAGAGCTGCTGCCATTCTCAAATAGAACTCAACACAGGAGATAAGCGAAACAAGAAGCTATAACAACACGTGCTATTTAAGGATTAGCCTGGATACTTTCAGTATAAGGGAACCTCGAGTATTCCTAAATGACTCACAAGCTCCCATTTGTTACAGACTTGTGAGTTTACTGTGGAGGCCACACTAACAGGGTAAGTTTTCCCCTTTAAGACTGTGCACACTTTTTTTAAAATTAAAATTAACCCAAGGTGAACAGTGACCCGTTAAGAAGTGACAATGCATAATATACCCTAACAAGGGCATGAATCATTACTGAATCTTGATTAATTTTTTTATTTGAATGGGAGCCATGGTATAGCTTTAAGTATGCCATAAAGTTAGCAAGGCCAGGATGAATCTTTCTTGTTTTCATTTTAAAATATTTAATAATAAAAGATGTTAATAAATTAATGATAAAAAATTTTTGGTTTGAAATAAATTAAGGATGTTTTCTGGTTATGTGTAATACTGACAATTTAGCAAATTCTGAAAATGTTAAAAAAAATGTATATAAGACTGGACTCTTCTCAGCAATGCAGTGATATAAGTCAATCCCAAAAGACGCACGATGGAGAGAAAAATGGGCATCCAGAGAAAGAACTAGATAGAACTAAGTTTATATCCAGGTGGAAGCAAAATACCTGAAGTTTTTCGTTCTCTTATTTGGTTTTATGTCCTCTTTACCATTTTTCATTCCAGCTGGTACAATCCGTCCTTATAACCT
>NW_027185850.1:21077284-21079732 GCF_028583685.1 Petaurus breviceps papuanus | reverse complement strand
GAAGTGTAGGAAAATCCTTGAGTACAAGAACAATAACCAGAGAAATGCCTGTTTCCTACTGCTAGGTTCCCACAGCATCCAAGCTGATGTTTAATGTCTATGATCCTAACTAAGATGCATCTCTATCCAATATTCACTGGCTTCAAAGATTTCAATTCTAGACTGTTAGACACTAATAAGGATCTCAGTGTATTTCTTACAGTTACTCCTATAAAAACATTTGATGGGCTGAGAAAGTACAATCTCTATGCCCATCGAAGCAATTCACTCTAAGGACAGGACATCCTCTGCTTTGGAAAGGGCCCAGAGCCCTTCAGAGCACTTCACTCTGGGGACTCGACCACCAGGCCCCTGCACAGTTACCATCTTCTTCCCCAAATCCACCCTTTCAGTCCCCCCTCAAGCATCTTCCCCATTAGAACGTAAGCTGCTGGAGGACTTAGTACAATGCCTAGAACACAGTCAGCATTTAATAAATGATGACCTGACTTGACTGGATGCAAGATTCAGGAGGAGAAAGAATGAACACCAGAAAAGTAAACTCAAGTTACCCTGTTTAGGGGATTATTGGGAGAGTGAGGGAGGTATAAAAGGCAGTCTGGGGCCAGTGGCACAAAGAAGCTGGTTTAGTTTTGAGAGAAGAGTTAGGTAAAAACAGGGAGAGAAGTGACTTGGAGTGAAATAGAGGAGGTGGATCAGAGAGCACTCCCACTGGGGGTCTGGGGAGGATGCCTGTGCACAGGGCCCTGGGAATGGGCTGCACTGGGTGTGCGGGGGTGAGGTGGCAGGAGAAACCCTGTTCTGAGCAAGGATTATGCTTCCTAGAACAAACACTGCCTATGCCACAGGAGAGGTTACCAGAACCCACAAGGCCAGGGGAAGTGAATCCAGAGACTGCACAAAGTAAGTGAGCTCAGGACAAGTTAAGAACTGAATGCTAAGATCTGGAGCAGGACAGGTGGGAAACAGCATCCCCCCATACCACATTACCATCCTTCATCAACTGAGCTTTGAGGGTCTCATCACAAAAAGGCCTCAAAAATAACGTAACAAAGGAGGAGAACGGACACGATATGTGTACTAATAGTTAAACGAAGCCTGGAATAGAACAAAAGTTTTGTCCACTCAAAGCTCTACCTGGAATGAGCTGCAAAAAAAGACCCCATAAGCAAATAACCCAAGCAGATTTCAGAATAGACTAAAATGCCAACCTAGAAAACAGAAAAAATAGAAGTAAATGAACAGTTCTTAGAAAAGAGTGAGCAATGAATGTTTCTCAAGATAAGAAGATAAAGCGGGGGTGAAGTTTGGAAAGAAAGACTGAACTACACTCATGTGGGGTAGAAGAGAGAGTAAAAAGAGAAAATCAGAAAGGAGTTAAGATGATAATAATTTAAGTAATCTTAACAAACCTAGGCTAGAATAGGGAAGCAGGGGAAAGAAGAGAAAACCACAGAGGAAAAAACTAGGATCAAATTAGTATAAGCAATGTTACAAGCAGAGACCAAGTACTGATTTAAAGAGGAAGTAAAATATTAAAGGATTAAATGAAGGAAAACACAAGTCTAACAATTATGTGTTTAAATGCAAAAGAATTCTACGTTTCTATTAAAGGAATAAAACAGGATAGGATAGAAAACCCAAGCCGAACAACCTACTATAACCAAGAAACACATTTCATATAAATGTTTAGAGCATGAAACAGTAGCTAAAACAAAATGTACTACATGTCACGTGATCCAAAAAGCAAGAGGTGCAATCATAATTTCAGACATAGCAATATAATAATGTCAAAGGGGGCAGGCAGGGAAATTACATTACAGGGAATGCACCAGAGACAATGAAACAGTTTTACTAAGTACATGCAATAAATTGCATAGTGCCTAAACTCATTTTTAAAAAGCTGCCTTACAAGATGACACATACACCACACAAAAGAAGCTTCAGTTTTCTCATCTGCAAAGACGTAAGAGTGGCACTAGCTAGCCCATGGCACTGCTGGGAGGAGAAACTTTGCAGATGTGAAACAGTTATTTATAGGAAGGTGAGCCACTGTGAGCAAGTGCGTCTCCCTGGCAGAGTCCCGACACAGCCAATGCTGCCCAGTGGTGCCAACACATCTCTTACCCTTGGTGGCTTTTTCTCAATCCTCATCCTTCTTGACCTCTCCACAGCCTGTGGACTCCCAATAGTTTGCTCGATGGATTTTCTTCAAGCCTCCCCTCCTCTGCCAGGCCAGGGCACCAGAGTGCCTCCAAGCGTAGGTCCAGGGACCCTTTCTCCTTTCTCTCTCTACCAGAGGTCTTTAACTTTGTCATCTTTGAACTTCTTTAATAGCAGTATTTCAATATGACAGGTTTCCTGTTATCCTATACATTTTATTTTATTCATTTGAAGACATTCAAAGAAGGGGCCCATGGTTTCACCAGGCAGTCCACAATATCCAGA
>NW_027185850.1:21072102-21077184 GCF_028583685.1 Petaurus breviceps papuanus | reverse complement strand
CTCTCTCTCTCTCTCTCTCTCTCTCTCTCTCTCTCTCTCTCTCCATCTCTCCCTGATTCCTCTGGAGGGCAGCACCATCCTTCCAGTTCCCCCAGGGTCAGCTTTGCCTCCTTTATCCTCCCACTCACCTCCCATGTCCAGTTTTCCATCCTTCACAGCATGTCATAGAAAGTGGCTGTTTTTCATAAGTGAGGTCTGACCACCTCCTTACTAAATCAACCCCTGGGGTTCCCTGTGGCCCTCAGGCCCAAACACAAGGACCTCTGCTGGTGTGTAAAGTTCTTCACAAACCGGACCCCTGCTGCACTCCGGGTGGCTATACCTTTGCACAGCCCGGCATAGCCCCATCTGTGCCTTTGCCAGGGCCACGCTCCATGCCTGGAATACCTTCCCAAATCACCAAGGCCTCTGTTATGGGAATGGGAACCTGAAGATCTTCCCTGCCCCTAGGCCCTTTGATAGGCTTAGGTGACTCTGAGAACCCTCCTTGATTTGAAAATATACTCTGCCCCCTAACAGGCTGAATGTGGTCACCTGAAGCCTGTAGCAGGAGGCTTGTTTTTCAGGAATTCCCACACCTTGATACTTTGTGATTGGGGAGTGGGTCAGGAGAGTTGTGATGGTCTCTGACCCAGGAGAAGGCTATACATACCCTGATGTGAGGCTTGGCTTTGGGGCTCATTTTGGGAAGAGTTGTGTGATTTGACCAGACGAGAGACTGGGCAGCTGTTGAGGACCCCCCTGCTTTGAAAACCCAGACGTTGGTGCTTCCTCTCTGGTAAATGACTAGGTATGGATGTAATGGTCAGATAGCTGGAAGTCCATCTGCTGGTCTGTTTCTGTCTGTATTTTTGTCTGTTTGTAACTTCTGTTTGTATTCTCTCAAGTTCAGGCTGCTGACTTTTCCCCCCTGAACTAGGTAAATGACATATGTTTGATTAAAGCAAGATTGTTAACCCATTTTGAGTTGCTTTCCTTTAGAAAAGCAGATCTAAGAACCTGTGTTGGCAGCCACCCTGGGTATGCTGGGTGCTTTCTGCTATAGCCTCTTAGTTCCCCCATGTCCTGGGACACCTTTTTCAGCTGTCTGAGCTGCGTGTCCTCCCCGTTCTTACTTCCCACTCTGCAATGGGAGCCCCTTAAGGGCAAGCATCATCTCTGCCTTTACCTGTATTCCAAGTAAATAAATATGAGCATACCACCTAAATCCATTTACAGATTCAGTGTTAAAACAATCAAACTGCCAAAGGGGCTGCTTTACAGAAACAGGAAAAAGAAGATTCAGTAAGAGAAACAAAAATTCTATAACTTTAAGGGGAATAGTAAAAAAGCATGAATGGAATGAAAGGAACCTAACGTTATCAGATATCAATAAAATAACACTTGTCAAAACTATCAATACTGGTTAAATTGAAAAGGTCATTGAAACAAATCAGCCAAGCAAAACCTACCAGTAACAACACAGCAACCTAGTGTTTGATGAACTAAGAACATAAACTGAGGGACAGACTTTATGTGAAAAGAATTCCTAGGAGAATTAGAAGACAAATTTGGCAAGAATTAGACTTAGCCCAGCATTTTGTACTCTATACCACAATAGTTCAAAAATAGATATGGGAGCTAAATACCTATGTTTTTTAAAATACATGAAAACAAAAGAAAACATAACACTACTATATTTGTATATATCCAAATATGATTAGGGGGAGTATTCTTAACAGAACAAAAGGATGACCATAAAACAGAAAATTTCAATCACAAAAAATTCAATGCAACTAGAATAAGAAATTGTCAGGAGAAGAAAGCTTACATTAAAAATCTGATAAAAGTTAAATGAATGAATGAATGAATCTTAATCTATACAGAGGACAGGGGACACAAACAGAAAAGTGAGACAGTCGCTGCTTCTGAAGTTCATCATCTAATTTTTACCCCGGAAGGTAAGACATTTGCTGAGACTTGAAGGAAGCCAGGAAGTGGACAAAGTTCCAAACATGGGGAACAGTCAATAACAATGTACAGGGCATAGCGAGAGAGTGTTGAGTTCAAGGAACAGCAAGGAGGCCAACGGAGCTAACACTTTGCACACAGCTGACATTCCAAAGTGATTCAAGGACGACTGACTAAAGGGCAGGCTGAGCCCCAGAATTCTCTTTTTTCTCCACAGAGAGGTGGGCAGTACTGGTCTCCACAAAAGATTAAACCCAAAGGAGTATCTCTGGCTCAGTGGGTCAATCTTCTTTGGCACGTGCATGCAGACATGGGAAAGAACCATGCATGGCATCTTATGCCCAGAGCTAGAAAGGCACTCAGATTGAAATGCCTCATTTTACAGATGAGAAAACTGAGGTTCCGGACGAGTTATAATGCACAATGAAGGGTAGGGGGGTCCCATACCAATCGGATCAAGAATCCATGGCAGTCCATACACCAGGTTGGTCCCCAATTGTCCCAAACCACTCTAATCATTGACATCTCCTGGGAACGTAGTAGGCATTAAGTAAACACTCACTGGCTTGCCAGCCTAATTCTCAGCACTGCTATACAGCAGGCTGCCCATCTGGACATATGTTGAAACCTGGGCAATCAACATTCTTCACCCGTTGCATTTTTCCTGAGTGGACGGATGAGCCAAACTCCTCTGAATGAGGGCATCTCTTGCCTTTGCTTTGCATGTCCCGGGCTTAATCCAACAAACACAATGATGTCCACAAACGAGTGCGTAGCAGACATACACTGCGCTGCCTCTCCTGCAGTGAGGTGGCCAGCACTTTGGACAGCAGCAGCCTCTCTGTTTTATGCTTCATTCATGCTGATGAGCAGGCCATTAAAGATGCCTATTCCTGCCAGTACATCTTCCAAGGAACTATGGCAGCCCTTGACATTTGTATGGAAGACACACTGTTCTATTTTTTTTTGGAGGGCAGTTGGGGTTAAATGACTTGCCCAAGGTCACACAGCTAGTTTTTTTTTGCGTTAAGTGTCTGAGGCCGCATCTGAACTCAGGTCCTCCTGACTCCGGGGCTGGCGTTTTACTCACTGCACCACCTAGCCGTCCCCAAGACACAGTGTTTTAAATACTTAGGATACAACCACATGATCTTATTGAAATATTCAAAAAGTATAAGAATGGTGGTGGGCAAGGGAGAGGGGACAAGGTGGAGAGAAAGGAATTATTCTGACAGAACAAACCAAATGAATGAGATTTGGATATGAAACCCTTTTCAAATTGAGCTAGAGAAAAACAGCAACAATTATCTAGTGAAAAATGAGTCAAATGATCTCAATAATAATGAGAAACTCCACAGTGATCTCCAAACAATTTTTCCAAAAATTATTAATAAAAAATTTGTAAATTCTGTGATGTAAACTTAGAAGTTGATTCCATTTTTTACTAAATGTGTCCACAAGACAAGGCTTTAATTCCATTTCTAACGACTTATCTCTATTAATCAAGATTCTTGGTTCTATTCTCAATCAAATCTAAGGAAACAAACTGACCATGATACGTAGGCATCTCTTTCAAAAGCTCTATAAACTATTAGTTGACAAGAAACAAATTCAAGGGTCTGACATTTATTTTACTGGGATCTGATAAACATTTAACAATTTTATATTAAAAATGTTAGCACTAAATCTTCGATATGAAAAAGTAATACTAAATTTATTTAATTTCTTAGTGAATGTATATATCATAATATATATATCATAAACTCTAGAATTTATTTCCTTTCATGATGAATAGGAAAATGGGAAGACTGACCAAGAAAGCTACGGTCTCGAGTCATGAATCCAAAATAGGTTGAGAATCCCTGCACAGCTGAATGGTACTCCTTTAAATACCACTTTTGTTTTCTTTCTATAAGCCATTCTGGATGAAAAAAAATTTTTTAAGTGTATTAAATGCAGCTAAAATTAGAAGAGAAACAGGTAATTGGAAAAGAAATCTTTGCAGCAAGCCTCTCCGATAAACATCTAATTCCCAAGATTTATATGGAATTGATTCAAATTTGCAAGAATAAGAGTGATTCTCAAAATGACAAATGGTCACAGGATAAGAATAGGCAGTTTTCAAAGAAAGAAATCTAATCTATCAACAGTCTTATGGAATAATGCTCACCCAGACTAATGATCAGAGAAATGCAAGTCTGAGATTCCACCTCATACCCATAAGATTGACAAAAATGACAACTGGAGAGGCTGTTTAAAAAAAAGGGGGGGGGGCACATTTGTCCAGATGTTCAGGGGAAGCATTTCAGAAATATGCCCTAACAGTCATTAAACTGCACATACCCTTTGATCCAATAATATTAATAGGTCTAGACCCCAAAGAGATTAAAGAAAAAGGAAAAGTTATTTTTGTAATGGCTAAGAACTGGAAACTTGTTGACACCGTGGATTAAATGCTGGCATCACACTCACAAAGACTAGAGTTCAAATCCAGCTTCAAACACTTCCTGTGCAACCCTGGGCAAGTCACTTAACCTCGGTTCATCTCAGCTTCTTCATCTGGGAAATGGTTGACATCAGCACCTACATCCCAATGAGATAATGACCGTAAAGTCCTCAGCACAGTTGCCTGGCACCTATATAAATGCTAACGATTATTATCATTATTTCTGTTATTATCTCAAAGGTTACCCATGTATAAGGGAATGGCTTTAATGTAACAGAATACTACTGTGCCATAAGAAAAGATGAAAGGGATGGGTTTAGAGAAATCTGCAAAGACTTGCATGAAGTGATGCAGACTGACCCAGAAAATAATGTTTACACAATAACAAACGGTCTCTGAGCTGAAAGGCTCAAGGACTATCTCCTGAAGAGGGCAGGGGGAGAGGGGAGAGTTGGTTGGTTCAAGATACAGAATGAGGTAAACGTTTTCAGGAAAGACCAAAGCAGGCCTGTTGTTTCCCATGACTGTGCCTGCTGGTGACAAGGGTTATGCTTTCTTATGCAGAATACCCCTTCCAGGTGACTATGTATTAGCGTACTGAGCTATAATAACAATGAGAGTCATGGGTCTCACTTCTAAACAAGTTTTCCCAAACTAATTTGGCCACGGAACATTTTGAATTTTCA